>NW_022589821.1:584107-733808 GCF_004348235.1 Phoca vitulina | reverse complement strand
CAGCTGGGGGACGGGGGCAGGATTGGGGTCAAATGCAGGAAGAGAGAAGCCTCAGGTTGGCAGCGCTCCGTTATCTGGGGGGAAGGAGCTCTCCCCCGCCACCCCAGGTCTCCCCATTCAGAGTGCACCAGGGATACGACACAGGCCCCCCGACCCATCCCCAGCCCTCCCCTGCTCCTAGACCTGGGTACTCACGTTCCCCAGGCCGAAGTCGCTCATGGGCCGGGGGTAAGATTGCTGCCCGTGCCCACTGGAGCCGGGTGGGTACAGTGTCCCATAGTGCGGTGGCCGGCCCGGGGGCTGCCCACCTGACGGCTGCATAGAACAGGCCTGAGAGGACAGCCCCGGCTGCTGTAGAGGCTTTGGGGTGGGCGGCTGGCTGGGCAGAACCAAACCTGGGGGGCCATATGGGTACGGAGGCAGCCGCTGGTCCGTGGACAGTTTGCTGGTATCCAGGGGGACACCCTGAAGAGAAGCAAGGAAAAAGGGAGCAGCTTAACCCTCGGTAGAGCCCCAGGGGGAAACTCTTAGGGTTTCCCACCCTGTGAAGCTGCAACCGTCCTCAACACAGACGTGACAGTGTTCCATGGGGCGCCCCGGGGCCGGGGGCCGTCACTCAAGCGCGTATCAGAACGACAGCGAGCGAGCGAGCGAGTGAGGCCGGCGTCAGGGCCCGAGGAAACCGCGCCTGCCCCGGGAGGCTGCCGCACACCCCACAGGCCAAGGCCAGGGCCAGGGCCAGCACGGTGGGCTGCCGGAGGCAGGGAGAGCGGGAAGGAGGGAGGGAGCAGAGCCCTCGCTGGCCTGGCCTTAGTCTTTCCTCCAGGAACATGGAACACACATTCCAGGGAAGAGCAGTGGAGAAGAGGAAGAGGGCAGAGAGAGGCGCGCATTTCAGCCCTGAGGAAGGAGCCCTCAGCTCGGTTCTCAGGCTGCTCCCAACTCTTCCTAACTTGCTGAGTAAGCTTGGAAAGCACTTTCCCTCTGGGTAGAATCCTCATCTGTAACACGAAGAGATGAGGCTCCATGTCTGAGAGCCCCTGACTCTATGAAATCCGTGGAAGGAGGACAGCGATGGGAGAGGGGATGGGACAAGATGAAGGCATGAGAGACAGACAGACGAGGAAAGAAGCATGGGGAGAAAAGGGGGAGAAAAGGCTACCATTTGTGGGGCATGCACCTGGGTGGGCACGGCCTAAGCACGTCCCGTACGCGGTTCCTGTGATCCTTACAACAGCACCCTTGTGTTACAGGTGAGGATGCGAGGCTCACAGCCAGCAGGGCACCTGTCCAAGGAGACCGCTAGGAAGAGGCGGGGCTGGGATGTGAACCGGGAAGCGGCTCCCCCAGGCTTTGTGCTCTTCAGGCAGGAGGGACAGAGGAATGAAAGGGGATGGCCGAGACAAGAAGCACAGAAGTGAGGAGGGGGTGTCTGGAGAAAGGAAGTGGGAGGGAGTGTGTGGCAGGGAGAGAGAGGGGGAAGGGAGACAGACACAGACGAAGGCAGCCACGCGTACCTGAGTGATGGAGGACAAGGTGGGTGACATTGTTGGCGAAAACTGTTTGGGCAGCTGCTGTTGGGACCTTCTGGCGTCAGCTGGGCCCGCGGGCAAACTCAGGGGGCTGAGGGGCACACGGCGGTGGCGGGGGGAGGTTCCGGGGGTAGAAGCTGGGTAAGGGGGGGCGCCCAGCACGGGAGATGAAGCGGAGGAGGAAGACGTAGAGGAGGAGAGGGCCGGGGCACTGAGCGAGGGGTGGCCCAGGGAGGCGGTGGGCAGTGCGTGGCGGGCCAGGGAGGACGCAGGCAGGGAGGGGTGGCTGTGGGAGCCCTGGAGCGGGGGCTGGGGGCTGCTCAGGGAGGCCTGGAGGTTGGGGTTGCTCAGGGAGGACTGCAGGGATGGGTGGCTGAGAGGGGAGTGAAGTCCTGCACAGACAAAAAGCAGAGATGCCCAGGTTACTGATGGGAGCTGGACCCCTTTCTGCCCAGGATGGGGAGCAGCGACCAGACTATGAAGGTGGCAACACAACGTCCTCCCTGCTCTGTCCCTGACAGTGAGGTTGGCACGGCCCACCTGGGGGCTGCCCTCCATCACCTCTCCAGGAAAAGCCCCATCTGCCGTGAGGGAACCCCGGGCAGGACTGGTGTGGGCAGTCACAGGAGGCTCCCGGGGGCCCGAGCCCCCCACCCCGTCACCCCTCCAGCCAGGACAGCCACTCACCTGGCGCATCATAGCCCGAGCCCGGGCCCAGGCCCAGGCCCCCGCTGATGCCGAGGTGGGTCATGGTGTGGGTCAGATTGGAGGTACTGTTGCCCCCACTCAGGCTGGGGTAGGCTGTCTCCTCAGGGTCCAGGGGAGTGGGCAGTGGCGGGGGAAAGTGCAGGTTGGTGAGGTCAGGTAGGGAGCCGCCTGTGTTCATGGCAGGTGGGAGGACGGGCACACTGGCAGGCTGGTCAGGAGACGGGAAGATGCTGCGGGAGGAGAGGGAGAGAAGCGGAGATGGCGGCAGTGGTCGGGGAGGCGGACGGAGGCTGGCCTCCCACGTTTCCCCTCAGCCCCTCAGCCAACCTAATCGAGGCACCTACTTAATTCCAGGGACTTCACAGGACCGAGGTCGAGAGGAGGATGAGGACAGCTGAGGAGAGAAGGAAGACTGTGAGAAAGGAGGCCAGTGCTCAGCGAGGACCGAGGAAGACCTACCCCACAGAAAGAAGGGGGGTAGTGGGCCACACCGACCTTCTTAGCATCCCATGGCTTCAGCAAATGCTTGTCATCTAGCAAGTTCTCCTCAACAGCAGGGACTTGAAAAAGAAAGACTGGCGATGAGAGGGTTGGAGAAGGAGCCAGTGGGGCAGGAGAGGAAGCAGAGGTGAGAGGGAGGCAGTCCCGCTCCCGGGCCCTGCACAAAGCCCCCAACACCAGGCCAGAAATCCGTGGGCATCAGTGGCTACAAACGGCGAGGAACACATACCTTTGGAGTCCACTTCACCATCCAGAAAACCTACAAAGGATGCGGGAGAGTTGGCTACAGTCCGGACTTCTCTACGGACTTCAAACAAAAGCTCGTCAGGTCATTCCCCGCCCAGGGCCAGGCCATTTACCTCCACGGCGGCTGGGCAGGATGCTGGGAGGGGCAGGGCCTGGATAAGTGTCCTGGGGGCTGGGGTTCATCACACTGGTGTGAAGGGCAGAATCAGAACTTGTCCTGTGGGGGTCGGGGGGGCAGAGATGAGCTGGTACCTGTGGCAGTGTTCCTGGTCCCCATGCCCTGCTCAGCAGGGGACAACGCTAGCTGGGCTGGGACAGGGTGGGGCAAGGGAGCAGGGCCCGGAAACAGCAGATAAGAGATGTGGTGCAGAGAAGGCCAGGGCCATCACCTGTTCAGTGCAGATGGCAGTCGAAACAACTGTCCCTTCTCTGCAGGGAAATTGCCCCAGGGCATCGTCCTGGGGTGGAAACACAAGGTCAGGAGGAGGAAGGCTAGCAACAGACAGGAAAGCCAGCACAGGGCTAGAGAGCGCCGGCCGCCGAGGCGGAGATGGACAGGGCTGAGCACCCAGGGCCGTGCCTCCTTTCTGGTTCTTCTGCTCCCTGTGACCCCGGACCCCCCTCCCACAGTCAAGCTAAGAGATCTGGAAACTCAACTTGTCTCTGCCGGGATAAGCTGAATGGGCATCCCGGAGCCCAGCGACTGTGCACTGAGGATGACACAGACCGCGGAGGGTCAGAAATCTGGGGCCAGAACACTGCGTCTGGCACCCACTCCTGTGGAGAGCCAGCCACCCTCCCTCCCCGGACACGCACACCCCAGTCAGCCACCGTTACCATTGGTCCTGCACTGGCTGGACTGGGAGGCCCGGCTGCCCGTGTCAACAGGGCCAAGACTGGACTCTGACCCACCTACCGCACCTGCCCCCACCCCTCCCAGCTCTACATTATGGAGGAGACACTCTTCAAAGCCTGGCCCAGCAAGCCTAGCCCCAACCCGAGCTCCCTCCAGAGACACGTCAGAGAGTGGACAGGAGACCCGGTCTGCCCTAGACACTGACCTCCGCCAGCCGGACTCCGGGGGAGGAGACAAGTAGGCAGGACTATAGGGAGAGCTGTCGACGTGAGCAGCACCAGCACCAGTTAAGGAGAAAGGGAGGAGGGCACAGAGGGGACAGAGACCAGATAAGAGGAGAACACTGGAGGAGGTGGATGAATTGTTTCAAGAAGCAAGTACCTTCCTCCTCTTCCACGAGGGGCAACGACAGGGCCAAAGAATGGAAGAGAAAAAGAGAACCAGGCCCAGTAAAGTTGGAAAAACGAGGGAGAATAACTGGACAGGACGTGAGAAACAGGTCTAGGAGAGTCTCTGAGACCGAAAGCTACCAACAGAAAGGGGAGGAAAAACGTGAAGAGGGAACCAAACGCCCTTCAGCAGGAGCCGTGTCTCCCCGTCGAAGGAGCCGGCGCCGACACGCGGGCCAAACGGCGGCTTTTCTGGGAGGCCGGTAACGGAGGGCCCGACCCGCACACAGAGCCCCTTCCTCCCGCGCCCTCCCGAGGAGCCCCGTGGCCCCCGGGCCCCCCAGCCTCCGGGAAGGATATGTGGCGGGGGTAACGGCGGAGCGGGGACACCATCCTGCGGGGGTCTCGCTGCACCCGTTCCACCAGCCCGTGGTGCCGCGTGCCCCGAGATGAGTCCAGAGGCGAGTGGAGGGGGCCCTGCCAAAAGAGACAGGGGGGTCAACTGGGGACGTCGCAGGTCGCCCGGGCCCCTGTGACTGCAGTCCACTCACCTGGAACTCAGCCAGGCCACAGCTGATCTGGTTAACGTTGGGCAGAGAACCGCCATAATGGGAGCTCCTCGTGTAGGCCAGTCGCAACTTTTGGGCCTGTAACTGAGATGGGGAGGACAAACGGGAATGTCAGGGAAGGTTCTGACGACTGTTCCTGTTCCTCTGGCCACTCTTGCCATCTGTCTCCAGGGCACACCCTACTGCTGGTGCACTTAGGAGCGCCGCCAGGAAAGGCAGTGGGGGGCAGGCCGGGTGCGAAGCTCGGCCCCAGCTGGTCCGCAGGCCACCTCAGCCACCCCACGAATGGCTGGCGTCGCCCTGCCACGCAGGGCCTGACACTCTGCTCGGGGCCTGTCCCAGTTGGCATCAGTCTAAACAGAGTCCCGGAGGGGTTGCCAGGAGCCCCCAAGCTAGTCACATGGGTTAGCTCCTGGGAAGGGTGCCTATTAGGCACCTCGCTTTCCCTTCCAGATGTGTCCAGGACTAATTGGAACATGAGGGGAAGGCCACAGGTGGATGCCACAGAGCCATTATCGCCAACCTCTTTCCTTCCCACTCTGGAGGGCACAGGCTTCTGCCACTTGGCCTGCCTCAGGAAAGCTCACAGAGCCTGCCCCACCCAAACTAGAACACCTAGGAAATGATGGCTCTCCCAGCTGGAAAAACAGCGCTGAAGCCAAGAAGCAGTCTTCTTCTACCTAGTTCTAAAGCCCCTGAATGGACAGGGAAGCCTTGAGAACGGTGCTGAGAGAGGGAGCGATAACCCCGTTCAGCCTGGCCTGACCCCCACTTTGGGGAGATGTATCTGGCACGGCAGTGAGACACCACAACCCTCAGTCTGGCACGGCGTCAGTCTGTCTACAGATCTTAAGTCCTTCCGTGAGAGCTGAACACCTACTTCTGAGGCTCAACCACTGCAACCTGCCAAAAAATGGACGTAGGGCAGCTGATGAACTTCTGGGGGTCATGCACTCTTGTGCAGAGGCCAACGTCAGAACTGACTTTCTGTTCCAAGACATCAGCCCACTGAGTTTAGCAGACACTATGTAAACCTTTGGGCTGCTCAAGATTGCTATTAGTAGATGTGCTAACCCTAGCCCCTCAGTACTCTAGGCCCCCATGGCTGTAGCTGCCTCAAAAGAGCCCTCTCAGCTAAGCTAAGCCCCAGATCTCTTATCTCTAGCTTTAGATTCTTGGGTCCCTGAGCCCCGGCCTTGTATGCCCACTAGATATTTATGTGCAGCAGCGAGGCAACCTGCAGGGGCAAGGTGGGCAGAAGGGGTGTTTGGACAAACCAAGGCGCTAAAAAGACAGAGGCCTCAGCTCTGAGATTCTCACAGCCTTTCTGTTTGTACACACAAACCCTAAAATCCCACCCTGCCTCTGCTGGAGTCACGGTCCAGACAGAGGACAGGGCGTCAGGCTGAGCCTCTTGCCCACCTTCTTGCCTCCGCACCCACCATGACCAAAAGCTCCTAAAGGGGAGCAGTCAACAGATCATGATCCTCATGGCATTCAGAGGGAGTTGTGTGTGCACACACACACGATATGCTTCCCCCAACTCTCTCTGTTCTGACTCCCACAAACTAGGACACGTGGTCTCTAGAGACCCAAAGGGAAAAAAACACAAGAAAAACCAACAGGGGAAACACAAACAAAAGTACAACGGGAGTCGTGGTCACAGAGGCAACCACAGTCAGATCAGAAACGCCTTTCTGTGCCACCATCTCCCCGGGAGCTCCTTCAGCGCTCCGCCATGAGGGATCACTGCAATAGCCTCACCTGCTGTTTTGAGAATAACGTGTCCCTAAATTAGGACTGCACACCAGCTGGGCAGACTCCCACCCTCACTCCCTCTGATATTCAGCCCTGGAAAGCAAGAAAGGAAGGCCAGAGGGGCTTCAAAGGCAACCGTGCCAGGATGTCTTCTTTCTGGAACTGCTTAGGAATGAATATCCCCAGCCACAGCAGACCCTCAGAGGCACCTTATAACTGACCCACACGGCAGCCACCTTCCGAGAAAGCTCAGCAAACCTAACCTATAGCCAACTGGTTACCCGCTTTGGAGCTTCAAAGTCCTACCTCCCCTCCGCGGTGGCCAGGGCAAAACATCAAGCACAGTCTGCGAGCAATGGACCTTACCTTCATTCACGTCAGGAAACCGCAAGAAATATTTGAAAAAGGAAGCAAAAGGAAGGGACGCAGGAGGGGACTTCCTGCCCCACTAGACTCCGCGCTGCGGCGCAAACCACTCAAGGGGCCCTTTCCCGAAGGTACTGAAGTGCCGCGAATGGCACAGCAGGGCAGAGGGACCAGACTGGAGGAGACACCGACTCGGAGCAGCCGGGCTGGGGCGAGCGGACCATGCCCCCCGCCACAGCCCAAGCTCGGGGATGCTGCAGGAGCGTCCCCAGGGGCTCAATCAGGGATGCACGGGCTCGCGGCCGGCCGCCGCCCCCACGCGGCCCCCGCTGGCTCCCCAGCCCCCGGCTCCCCGGCGTCCCGGCCTCCCCCGCAAGCCCGTCTTCCTGCCCCTCGGCCCTCCACCCGCGCCTCCCGGACGGCGGCGGCCCGCTCCGCCTCCCTCGCGGCGGCGCCCGCCCCCGCCCCGCCTCCCGGCGCCCCGCTCCGGGACTGCGCCCTCGGCTCCCGCTCCCCCGGCGGCCCCTCACCCGGGTGGAGCCGATGTCCATCATCACCTCCTCGAAGGCCGCCGTCTCTTCGGCCTGACGCTGCTTCTGCAGCGCGATCTTCTCGCTAAACTTGCGCGGATTGGAAGCTGCGGCCGTGGCCGAGCCGGGCCCGTTCGCGCCCGCCGTCGCCATCTTCCCCGTGCGTCCCTCCCCGCCACCCTCCCGGACAAGCCACGGTCCCGCCGCGGGCCTCGGCCCGCGCTTCCAGCCGCAGCCGCCGCCGCCGCCTCGGCGAGCACCGCGAACCCGGCCCCAGCCTAGCCCGGACCTGCCGCGCGCGTGGGCCGCCGGGAACTGTAGTTTGTTTACGTGACCCCTGCGCGGCCCCAGGCGAGCAGCGCGGACAGGAAGCGGACTCCATTTCCCAGCAGCCCTGTGGCCCCGGGGCCTGGGAGCCTGGCTCCTCCCCCCGGCTCCTCCCTGCGCGGGGCAAGCTGGGAAAAGTAGTTCTAAGTTGGTCTTGAGCCTCCGACCGTGAAGGGGAGCAGGATGCAGGAGAGGGAAGGATTGGGGAGGAAGGGGAAGGGGTGGAGACAGGGCGGGAAGGAAGGAACAAAAGAGGGAAAATTTGGGTCTTCAAGGAAGGGGACTACGGAGCCTGAATGAAAGCAGTGAGAGTAGGGATATTAAAACAGGTATAAACGTCTGGGACTCAGGCCCTCTCAGACTGGCTACGTGCCCACCCCTTGCCCAAGACAAATGAATCAGACACTGCACAAATGTATAGAAACATCTTTTATTTGGGTAACAAGTCCCAAAACAGGTCAGTTAGTAAAATAGATTCTAGAGAACATGGCTCTATCCACAGCCCTCCCTCCCCAAAAATAGCTGGGGGTGAGCTTTCCCCTTGGGCTCCTCTGGTATAAAAAAAATTTTGGCAGCTCAGTATTTCTCATCTGGGCATGGGGCACCATTTCCATGTTCAGTATTCCCAGGGTGCAGTAGTGGTGGGGGGCCGTAGCTCTGCCAACCCTCCCCCAACCTCAACTCAGCAAACATGGCTGCCTCCAAAAAAAGAGCGAGCAGGGCCCCTCCGCTGAGGTGTTGGGCAGGGTTCAGTGCCATCACTGTGCTTTTTGACAAAGAGGGAAGGGATTTATTTGGCACTTTAAAAATAGAGAAGTGAGCAGGACTAGAGAAGCCAAAGAAGGTACCAAACTGGCAGGAAGAGGCCATTTGGCACCAGTCCCCTGGGAGAAGGGAAGCGGGAGATAGATAGAGTAGGCGCTAAGAAAAGAAGGAGTCCACTCCACCCCAAGTGACAGAGGGCTGAAGTGGGCTAGAACCAGCAGGACTGCTGCCTCTGGGCTGTGCCTTCTCACACCTCCGTCCCGCAGCGGCAGGGTGCCCGCTCCCAGCCTTGCCATCGTCAGCTCGTCCCTGTATGTAGTGTGACCCTGGATTCTAACACTCAGTGTCTTCCCCACTGTGAATCACTGATCACGTCTTTAGTGATAGGACTATCCCTTGTCCCTCGGGGCCAGGCTCTTGTCTACCACATCCCTCCCATTGGTCAGATAATCCCAAAGACTCCATCCCTATCTCCCAGAGAACCCTTTGATCCTCAATCCTCCCTTCTCCACTCCTTATTTTCATATGCTGGGGTGGAAAAGGAAGGTCAAGGGCACCTGGAGCTCCCTAGACTTGGATGAAGAGCAGGCCAGTAAGCAGGGCAAAGCCTGCAAGGAGCAGGATGACCTTGAGGATCCTCTGCTCAGAAGTGGCCAGCTCCTGGGGCAAGATTTCCAGGAAGGTAATATAGAGAAAGGTGCCAGCTGCCATGCCCTCCAGCACAGACTGGGCCAGCTGGTGCAGTGGCCCAGCCGACTCTGCCAGAGCTGCACCCAACCCAATGCCCAGAGGTGTCATGCATGAGAAGAGGATCCCACAGCCAGCTACCACCTGCGCTCGCAGATGGCTCTGCAGCAGCCGCAGGGACAAGCTGACTGCCAGAATACCCTTGTGGAGCAGCAAAGCCAGGCAGAGCTCCAGGGCCCGAGCCCGGTCTCGCTGCAGCCCCACCGCCAGTCCCTCGAACACCGAGTGCAGGGCCAGGGAGAAGACCAGGACGCAGGCACGCAGGGCCGAGGGGGCTGCAGGGGCTCCGCCTGCCTGTGGGACCGCTGGCCCATCATGCCAGTGCTGTGGCCCACCATTTGCTGTTCCCAGCAGAGCTCTTGTCTCCTCTCGAGGTGGTGGCCCTGACTGCTCCTTGTAAGCTAGTGTGATCTGTTCCATCACCAGGACCAGGAAGAAGCCCATTGCCAAGATGAACTCTTGTAGGGGGAACTGGAGCTGTGGGCAGACAGGGCAGCAAGAAATTCAGGAGACAGGCCAGCAATGGGGAAGAGTCAAATTCAGAGTCTCGAGAACTCCCAGTTATACAGACTTAGGGTCCCCCATAGATGCAGGGCTACTCTCAGTTACACAAAGACACACACAATCACAGAGATGATAGTGTCGCTCACAGTACTACATAGAGCCCAGTTTCTCAACTTCAGCACTATTAACATTTTGGGTTGGATGATTCTTCATTTTGGAGGGCTGTCCTATGCTCAGTGGGATGTTTAACAGCATCCCTAGCCTGCACAAAGCCTTCCTTTCCCAATTGTGACAACCAAAAAGGTCTCCAGACACTCCCAAATGCTTCCTGTGAAGGGGGTGCAAAACCACCCCCAGCTGAGTGACTGATGCAGACACGTAGGCGCGCACACACACGCGCACGCACGCGCACACGCACACACACACGATCACACGTTGCCCACCTCACCAAATGCTCACACACAGAGCCACAAGCTCTCAGGGGCCACTGAGACTTACAGAGTCACACGGGGCGGCCGGTCACTCGCTCACAGAAGGTACATCCTGTGTTACTTCCCCAGCCTTAGGACGAGGAAGAGCGCAGGGTGCCCTCCTGGCACCTCCACACACCAGCTCAGCTTTTCCCCTGACACTTCCCTACGCCTTGTACTTGACCTTCTTCACATCCTACTTCCTTGGGTTATGGCGCTTTAGGTCAGCAACTCCAGGCCTCCCACCCTTCCCAGGCCTGGAGGGCCCTCTGCTGCCAGCAAAGTGGTCTGAGAGTGAAGATGATTCTTGGAGGCTGGGACTGAGAAACTCACAGAGTGGGTCACATGCCTGTACGAGGCTCCCCTCAGTGACCCAAAGAGTGCATGGCAGTCACAGAGGGACTGGGGGCAAAGGGGAGCACCCCAGGAAGAGTTATGCCCCATCACTAAAAGTCACAGTTCATAGGGTCCCATGCTAGGCGCCTTCCACACGGCCACACGGTCACGGAGCGCGTCTCCCACGGGTGTGTGACTGAACACCCCCCCCACAGGGTCACATGCAGCGGCAAGGGCTCACCGTCACGTGCAGGGCTGCCAGGGCCTCATCTATGGCAGCCAGGTAGTCAGGCAGTAGGTCCAGGAGACAGGTGGCCAGAAAGACACCCCCTGCGAAGCAGCTTACTAGGCTCAAGGCTTTTTGGCGGGAGGCTGGACAGGAGTGGAGCGCAGACGGGAGTGAGCAATGAACCCCCTCAAGCCTCACCGCCCCAACCCAAGCAACGGTCACTCTTGCCTTCCCGTCTTTAGGGGAACCTCCGCAGCCCCCAGAGCCCTCCCCAACCCAGCAGGGAACAGGAGAGGCTCACCTGAGGCTTCGGGGCCGGCCCCAGGCCGGCGCAGCACGCAGATGGGCACCAGACTGCAGAGAAGAGTGAGCAAGAGCAGCAGCACCAGGGCGCCCATTTTCACCTCCAGACCCACGGGCCCCGGGGGCTCCGCGGCCACCGCCTCCGGGCGCCACACCAGGAGCTCTGGCTCTGCCCAGGGCCCCATGGTGGCTGTAGCTGCTCCAACGACTTTCGGACCTAAGACAACGCGGGTGGGGCAATGGTCACTTGAAGAACGGGCCAAGCAGAGGGGAGAGCTGGTCAGCGGACGGGAGCCCCCTCACCCTGCCGCGCCCCGACCTCCCCAGCCCAGTGTGACTCATGCACTCCCGGACTGGGCACGGTCCCCTTCCCCCGCAGACTGCGCCCCTTCAGATGGCTCATTCGGGGACCCCGCGCGGGGGATCCGGCGTCAGGGCGGTGTGGACGTCTCATTACCCTTTCACCTGAAGCTCGGTCCTCCCGGGAGAGGAGAGGCCGGGTCCCCCGCAGGAAGGAGGGGACGGAGCAGAGGGGGTCGGGCTGCGCAGAGGTGTCGCGGGGAGCTTCGTGGGCCACCTGGGCAGGGCGAGTTTGGGGGCGGATCACTCCCCGCTCCCGTTTCACCAGCCGCGCGCCGGAAGCGGAGAGCGGCGCGCTCACGGCCACCGCCAGGGGCCCCAGGCGGCGGGGTCGCGGAGGGCCGAGGCCGCCCAGCCCACACGGCCCGGGCACACACTCACCTCGCCAGGGTCCCCCTCCGCCGCAGCCGCCGGGTTCCGCCGCGACTCGGGACCCCGCCCCGCCGCGTCCCGCCTCCCCGCCGCCGCCGGCCAATGACGGCGCCAGGAGGGCGGGGCCCTGCCAGGAGTGCCGTGCTCTGGGGGCAATCAGACGCCGGCGAGCGGGCTGTTGGGGGCGGGGCCTCGAGGGGGCGGGCCCAGGGGCTGCGGGCCTGGGGCGCCTCGGGGCGGTAGGACTGGCCCGGCTGGCCGGAAGCTAGAACGCCCGCGGGCGAGGCGGGAGTCCGAGCCCACCCCGCATTCCCAAGTCTTCCGCTCTGCATCGCTGGGGTTTTCTTCCCGGTCTTGGGCAGCGTCTTCTTAACCATCTCTTGGAAGACTCTAAGACCCTTTCCGCGCACCTTGGCGCCAGAGGGAAAACATTCTCTTCTTAGGACTGACTTCCTTGCTTGACTTCCCTCTCCGGCACCCACAACAAAGGAAAAAGACAAGGCAGAATTGGAAAAAGGAAATAGCGAAGAGAGGGCATTTCTTGAAAATCATCCCTTCTTGACTACCAGTGGCCTGAGCGCACTTTTGTGCAGCCTTCCGTCTTCTCTGAGAGTGTGCAGGGAACTGGTGGGACCCAGCACAGGGGTGGCCCAAACCCTGCCCAGTGAAGAACTGCTCTCAGCTGGCTCCAACTTACCATCCTTACCATACCTCAGGGCATCTAACAGGGTTCTCTCAAACTCACCTGGAACTCTGCAACTCCTCTCCCCCCAGCCCTGCTGGCCTCCCTTCTCTTTTCTGTTCCTTGATTGCACCGAAGTATTTTCAACTCAGGACCCTCATTGTTTCCTTAGCCTGGATCCTTTTGACCCACATTCCCTGTGCTATCAGAATCTTCTAACCTCATGGGAGGGTAGGATATAAAAGAGGAAATAAAGAAGGGGGCTCAGCCTAGTCTTTTCAAAGGCGAAAAGACCTCATTGTCTCAAGAAGAGGCGGGAGTAATGTCTCTAAGGCTCTGGAAATGGAGGCCAGAAACTTCCCTAAGAAAAGAGGGAATGTGAGGACTTTTTGAGGGAGAGAGCCTAGGAGAAAGGAATCAGATAGGACTCTAAGATCAGGATGTAGGTGAAACGGGATAGTACTGTACCATCATTTAATAATTATTATTGCGTTAAAGAAAAAAAATGATCATTGCTGTTCCAAGCTCTTAATTTAAAGATAAAAATTACTGTTAAGAGGAAACTCTGGGGCGCCTGGGTGGCTCAGTCAGTTGGGCATCTGCCTTCAGCTCAGGTCATGATCCCAGGGTCCTGGCATCAAGAGCCTCACATCCGGCTCCCTGCTCAGGGGGGAGCCTGCTTCTCCCTCTCCCTTTGCCCCTCCCCCAGGCTTGTGCGCGCTCTCTCTCAAATAAATAAATTAAAATTTTCAAAATTTTTAAAAAGAGGAAACTCCAAATTATTTGAGAGAATATTGTGCAAGCTGCAGTTTGTGGTAAATTATGCTTTCAAGATTATTATTTTTTAAAGATTTATTTATTTATTTTAGAGAGAGACAGAGACAGCATGAATGGGAGGGGCAGAAGGAAAGGGACAGAGAATCTCAGGCAAACTCCATGCTGAACACAGAGCCTGTCGCAGGGCTTGATCCCAAGACCTGGAGATCATGACCCAAACCGAAACCAAGAGTTGGATGCTTAACCGACTGTGTCACCCAGGCACTCCTTAAAATTATTGATAATTAGTAACATTAACAAGGAATCATGGACTGGGAGACAGGACACCCGGGTACTTGTCCCAGCTCTACCTTAATTTTTTTTTTTTTTTAAGATTTTATTTATTTGAGAGAGAGAGAGTGAGCAGAGAGGGGCAGAGTGCGAGAGAGAATCCTGAAGCAGTCTCCCCTCTGAGGGCAGAGCCCAACTCAGAACTCAATTCCATGACCTGAGCCAAAATCAAGAGTCGGACGCTTAACCGACGGAGCCACCCAGGCACCCCAATTTGTTTTTTTATTTTTTATTTTATTATTTTTTTAAGATTATTTATTTATTTATTTGAGAGAGAGAGAATGAGAGACAGAGAGCATGAGAGGGAGGAGGGTCAGAGGGAGAAGCAGACTCCCTGCCGAGCAGGGAGCCCGATGCGGGACTCGATCCCGGGACTCCAGGATCATGACCTGAGCCGAAGGCAGTCGCTTAACCAACTGAGCCACCCAGGCGCCCCAATTTGTTTTTTAATATTAATTTTTTTATGTGTGTATTTTGTAAAAATTTTTCTTTTTTTTTTTAAGACTTTATTTATTTATTTGACAGAGAGAAAGACAGCGAGAGAGAGGGAACACAAGCTGGGGGAGTGGGAAAGGGAGAAGCAGGCTTCCTGCTGAGCACGGAGTCCGATGTGGGGCTCGATCCCAGGACCCAGGGATCATGACCTGAGCCGAAGGCAGACGCTTAATGACTGAACCACCCAGGTGGCCCAAAAATTTTTCTTAAAGTAAGGTCTACGCCGAACGTGGGGCTTAAACTCACAACCCTGAGATCAAAAGTTGCCTGTTTCACTGACTGAGCTAGCCAGGCATCCCTCTACCTTAATTTGATGTGTGATTTTTTTAAAAGATTTTATTTATTTATTTGACAGAGAGATAGCAAGAGAGAGAGAACACAAGCAGGGGGAGTGGGAGAGGGAGAAGCAGGCTTCCTGCGGAGCAGGGAGCCCAATGCGGGGCTCGATCCCAGGACCCTGGGATAATGACCTGAGCCGAAGGCAGACGCTTAACGACTGAGCCACCCAGGCGCCCCTGATGTGTGATCTTAAGCAAGTCATCTTTCCTCTCAGGAACTTGATAAAGCAGGTGAAAGAGGGAAGTCAGATTAGAAGATGATGCCAGAGGTTCCTTCCAGTTCTAATTAATGTAAGCTGATTATATTTTCCTCGTAATCATCTTTGCACTTGCAACCTGCAGGAAGCCCTTTGAAACCTTTCTTGCTCTAGGAAAGATCTAGGCAAGGACAGCTCTTCTTTCCTTAGAGCTCTGCATCGATCTAGGAAGCCTGCTTTGTCTCCTCACTACTTGAGCAGGAATGCAGGAAGATGAGCAGGAAATTTGAGAAAGCCCCAGCAAGATAGCTTAGTATAGTGCAAAGAATGTAGGCTCAGGCATCCAAACCCTGGTTCTACTTACAGAGTAACCTTGAGAAAGTTACTTCTCTTTTCCAGCTATGACTTGCTGTGAGAATTATATGAATGATGTGAAAATGCCTGAGCATCTGATAGTTACTCAATAAATATTCAATCCTGTTCCGGTCTTTACCCTCAGCACATACAATTTTCATGAGGAGAATACCAGTTTGAGGGGCGCCTGGGGGGCTCAGTCGTTAAGTGTCTGCCCTCAGCTCAGGTCGTGATCCCAGGGTCCTGGGATCGAGCCCCTCATCAGGTTCCCTGCTCCGCGGGGAGCCTGCTTCTCCCTCTCCCACTCCCCCTGCTTGTGTTCCCTCTCTCGCTGTCTCTCTCTCTGTCAAATAAAGAAAATCTAGAAAGAAAGAAAAAGAAAGAAAGAAAGAAAGAATACTAGTTTGAATTCTGGATCCACACCCCAAACTTTCCTGCTTTATTCACAGAGGGTAGCTCCATTACTATATTTGAAATGCATTCCTCGCCCATCAGTCACTAGGCCAAGGCAAACAATCACGAGTCTTGGTATCACTACCTTCTAATCACGATCTCTGTCTCCTCATCGGTAAAGTTGGTAAAATATTTCCTGCCCCGTCTACTTCAGAGATTAAATGAGAGAACAATGTTTATGAAAATTTGTGAACTATATAAATGCAGGACACATACTACTGTTGGCAATTACACCCAAATAAGACAAATCCCCACACCAAAGCTCAGTGCCTTTCTAACCGCTCAGTTTCCCAGCCCCTCGAGCCCCCGCCCCGCCAGTTGGCGGAGTCCCGGGAGCGTGGACACAGCGGCCAACGCGCAGATGCAGATCGGCGCGACTTTCCGCGCGCAAAGCTCCAGCTGGGCCAACAGGTTAGTCACCCTCGCCCGGGTCCTACGCAGGGCCCGGCAGTCACGCGGCAAGCGGAAGCAACGGCGGCCGCTCCTCTACCCCCGCCCCCGCACACCCCGCCCGGCGTCCTCGGAACTTCCCAGCTTCTCCGCACCTGTCGCCCGGACTCGCAGCCGCGGGGCCTCGGAATCCTCCCGGGCGGCCACCGCGGTAGCCCGCCTCCCTCGGCAGCCCCCCGGCCAGTCAGCGCGCAGCCTGCCTCGAGACGGCACTCCCATTGGCTCCATATCCTGCCCCTCAAACCTCTTGCGTCCAATCAGACCCGAGAGTGGAAAGAGCGCCTCGGGACTAGGGGGGCTGCCTCCGCGAGTCTCCGGCGGCCGGGTCGCCGCTTTCCGGTTTTGTTTTCCAGCCTGTCGTGCGCTCGTCTGACACCAGTGACGGCAGGAGAAAAGGCACTTCGTGTGCGCCGGTCACAGCCATCACCGTCCTTCCCTAAAGAGCCCCAAACTCTCAGGAAGATTTGCTGTCGCTAGGAGAAACAGGCAGAGAGGGCGAGGCTGCCTGTGCCTTCCTGAAGTCCGGTTTGCGGACGCCTAGGCTCCCAACCCCCAGCTCGCAGGTGCAGGCCCCCGCCGTGGCTCCCGGCCAGGGGCAACCCACTGTGCACTCCGGGTGTCAGGCTGGGGGCGGGGCTTGGCTGGGCCGGTCCAGGATGCGAGATCCTGGAAGGAAGAAGAGCGGCGGTGTTCCGGGCAGCCCGCGGGCTGGGCGGGCTTGGCAGGGCTGGGCTCTTTGGAACAGGCAAGGAGGCGGTGGGCCCGTTCGTCTGAAGCAGAGATAAGGCCGGAGGCGAGATCCCCGGGTGGCAGGTGAGGAAGGGGGGTGGTAGGAGATCCCCGGGTGGCAGGTGAGGAAGGGGGAACCCAGCAGCTGTGTGGGGAGGGTGCTCTGACCCTCCTGCAGCTCGCCCCGCAGAATGGACTTCCGAACCCCCGACCTGCTGGACGTGTGGCTGGAGCCCCCAGAAGAGGTCTCAACAGGAGCCTTCCTGGAGCTGGGACTCCACTGCCCCCCTCCAGAGGTCCCAGGGACTAAGCTCCAAGAACAGGGGCTTCGAGGCTGGGAGCCCAGCGGGAGCCGTGGCTGTGTGAGTGTGAGGAACGCAGGAGAGGGTGGGCCGAGCCAAGCCCCTAGGGTGGACATGAGCTGTAACTACCCCCATGTCCAAGGACACAGAGGACTGAAATTGAAGCGGGACGGATCTGGGTCTGATGTCAGGTAGCTCTCCAGAACACTTCTCTGTACACATATACACTCTCTTGTACTGTAGGACCTTCAAGAGAGTGAGCCTGAAGATTTCCTGAAGCTTTTCATTGATCCCAATGAAGTGTACTGCTCAGAAGCATCTCCTGGTAGTGACAGTGGAATCTCCGAGGACCCTGGCCATCCAGACAGTCCTCCTGCCCCCAAAGCACCCAATTCCCCTGCTCTCTATGAGGTTGTCTATGAGGCAGGGGGCCTGGAGAGGATGCAAGGGGAAGCTGGGCCAGCTGTAGGGCTCATCTCTCTCCAGCTAGGTCAGTGTTCTTTGTGGGAAGGGGACAATGGCCTTTCAGGTCCAGCCCTGGTCCTGGGGCTAAGGGGTTTCCCCAACCTGTGCCTCTCCCCAGGCCCTGCTGCCATTAGGGTATACCCTTCATGTCCTTTCTCCTAGCTACCTGTGTCTCCCTCAGATCAGCGAAGCCCACCACTTATGGTGCCGGATGCCTGCACGGTCCTCGAGCTGCCCCTTGATGCTCACACTCACACCCTGCCCAGAGCGGGCACTGTAAGCCCAGTGCCTCCTGTGACCCTGGTGAGTCTTCAGTCAGCCAGATCCAGTACCCCTGGATACAGCGATATGTACCCACACAGACGGGGAAAGCGGGTGAGGGAGGGGGGTAACTGATGCTAAACTCTTTGCCCCAATTTTTGTGGGCCTGAAGATCGGAGAGGCATGAGCAACTAAGAGCGGGAAAGGACAAGGGAGACAGAAGCCCTTAGAGGTAAGGTGGTGATAATTAAGGAGAAGGTAGGATGAGGCAATCTGGGGAAAGGGCCTGGGAGAAAGCCCAGAACTTGTGTGCAGTTTACTCAGCCACGGGTCAAACACGGAGTGGGATGGGCTGCCTGGGAATTCAGCCTGCTAGGAGGCACAAGGTGTAGAAGTTTCTGCTGGAACAACCGTGCAGCTGCACCCACTGCCCAGGGGGTCACACACCGGGTGCCTTCGGAAGGCTGGCTGCACTGCTTCCAGCAGGGGGTGAGAAGGAGTCTTGCTCAGGTCACTGTTGACCAACAGTCACTGGAAAGAACTGCTTGTGTGCAAAACATAGGGAACAGGTTCTAGCTTTCCTGCCAGTCTGTGGTTGAAGCTGGGACCAGAGTCCAAGCCAAGCAGCTCAGGATTGAGGGACCTTAAGAAGTCTGATGCTTCTAGGCTTGTGTTCACATCAAAATACCGGGGAGTTTGTGGTTTCAGGGGAGCAAGAAGGGATCATCAGGAAAATGCAAGACAAGAAATGGTTTGGCTAAAAGCCAAAGACCATCAGGAGTTTGAAGTTTGACTTCCTTTGAAGTCAAAGTGAAGCATAAATATTTCAAAAAGGAGTAGCAGAAAGGCAGGTTACTCAGTTGACAGGCTCAGGTTCATCAGATGTCATCTACCTGCCCCACATACTGTGTTACGAGAAGCTGCTGAATCTCGTGGCTCTTGGGAGTTCTTTGAGAGGAGACAGAGCTTCAGTCTTGAAAGTGGGGCTCAAACCCTGAGGGAAAATCGGTCACTACCCCAGGGAGCTCCCTGAGGTTGACCCTGATGAGACAACACACTCTGCCAAATGGAAGTTAGTGGTCAAAAGTGAATCATTTGCTTGCTGTGAGATTAAGCAAACCCCACCTTAGTGAGTTCCTCCCTGTCTTAAAAAACCCTTAAGGTCTGGGGAAGTGTAGACCAGAACAAGCCCTCCCTAGTTTGCTCAGAGTGCCAAGGTCCTAAGTCTGGGGGCAAAGGATGTAACACAAGCCCTCTTTTCTCCCTTCAGAGCCCCAGGAGGCCCCTTTGGCTTGGTCCAGAGCCTGTCTGAATGAAGGTCCCTTCCCTCACCTCATTTTCATGGTTACTTATTCCTTAGTGCAAATGGGAAACTCTCCCCCGAAGGCATGCAGGGGGAGTGGCCTTGGGTGATGGGAAAGGGAAGACCCTCTCTCCCTCTCATTGATCTCTGTTCTCCACCAGCTGCCCTGTCAAACCTTGTTCCTGACAGAGGAGGAGAAGCGTCTGCTGGGACAGGAAGGGGTTTCCCTGCCCACTCACCTGCCCCTCACCAAGGTAACATGCTTCCCCAAAGGGCATCCCAACCCCAACCCAGTGGCCCCATCATGGCCTCTGAAGAGCCAGGATTACAGGGGCAAGTGGGGAATTGAGGGAGGTTAAGGGCCCAGGACTGACACACCCTGGGCCCCTAGGCAGAGGAGAGGGTCCTCAAGAAGGTCAGGAGGAAGATCCGTAACAAGCAGTCAGCTCAGGACAGTCGGCGACGGAAGAAAGAGTACATCGACGGGCTAGAGAGCAGGTATGTCTGGACTTACATGTCTGGCCCCCTGTGGGCCATGTCTGGGCATCCTTCCTTACCAAGGCAGGCAAGGTCAGGGACCACCTGATTGCAGACTGTCCTACCTCTCCACACTCCCTAGGGCGGCTGCCTGTTCTGCACAGAACCAGGAACTACAGAAAAAAGTCCAGGAGCTGGAGAGGCACAATATGTAAGTGAAAGCATAGTGTGGGCCCCGGGGGGGAAGGGCGAGTGGCACACAGGGGCACCAGCTCCCAGGAGAGCTGATTCTTCATTCCTCCTTCCCCAGCTCCCTGGTAACTCAGCTCCGCCAGCTGCAGATGCTCATTGCCCAAACCTCCAACAAAGCTGCCCAGACCAGCACTTGTGTTCTGGTACTCTCTACTTCCCATCTCCCCCCACTCCCAACCATATCCACCTTCCCATCCCTGATGATTCCAACTGCCCTCTGTTCATGCTGCCCTTGGGTCTCTTCCTTTAGTGTCCCCACAGTCCAAGTGTCCTTTTGCTTTCTCCAGATCCTTCTTTTTTCTCTGGCTCTCATCGTCCTGCCCAGTGTCAGCCCCTTGCAGGGTGTCCAGGAAGCTGGGACTGAGGATCACCAGCCTCATGGAGGTGAGGCAGGGGCAGGGTGGGGTTTTCCAGGGTAGTCAAGAGGTGGGAGGGAGGTCCTGTCCTGTCTAGGATCCCCCACCCAAGGGAGCACTCTGTTACTGCCCTTTTTCTTTCACCCCACAGTGATTTCCAGAAATATCCTGACTCACAAGGACATGACAGAAAATTTGGAGACCACAGTGGTAGAGTCCAGATTGGAGGAGCCACCTAGGGTCAAGGGTGTAAATAGCTCAACAAGGACCCTGCTGGAGAAGATGGGAGGGAAGACAGGCCCCAGTGGGCATGTCAGAACTGGCCTGCATGCAGATGAGATGTGAGCTGGAACATTTCCCAGCCCACTTCCCAGCTGCAATAAGGAATCCAGGATTCCCCCATGGCTCTGGTTCCCCCTGGGATTCCCATTCAGAGTTCTTTGGCCTCAGGGGTCTGAATCATTTCAAGACCTCCTAAGCATCTGTACCCCAAGGCCCAAGCTATGTGAGGAGGCATTTCAGATACTTTTGTTACACATCTGCAATTTTATTTTTTCTTTGGGGTTAGGGCTGGGGGAAACAGAGGTTTTGGCTGAGAAATAAAACTTTTTTGCTGAAATTATATCCTGAAAATTTTAAATAAGTACCAGAAAAAGGGGAAGATAGGTAGTTGGTAAACTGGGGCCTAAAGTTGCTATTCCATTTCTGCCACCAGAACTTCCTGTCCCAAACCAAATTATAATAGAGAAGAAAACTATTCTATACTTTGCTCGTTCATGATCTAGACAAGAAACAGAGAAGGAGGTGCCACCACAAGTTCCCAAGAATGAAGTTCATTCTACTGTCTGTGTTCGAGGTACAATCCCTAAGACCCCTATCAAAAGAGTGGAAGGTAGCTATATGGACTCGATTTGCTTCCGGACCTTTTCCAGAGCTTTTCTGTCCAGCTGTCGCTGACGAATGATGACAAGGCAAGCGAAGACCAAGGCCACACCCACAATGGCCCCTTCAAATTTCCAGAATAAGTGTTGTTCCATCAGAGCTGAGCGGCAGCTAAGAGCAGGAAGAAACAGTTATTCCCAGGGAAGGCTGGACCACCTCTCCCTCCAATCTCCCTTCTAGTGAGGCCTAACCAAGACACATCTGAGGGGAAAGGAGGAAAAGCCACAGTCAGCCTTCTAACATGTCTCCCCTACACAAATCCCACTCAAATATATTGTTCAACTTATTTTCTAGTGAGGTAAACAAAGCTGGTATTAACCAATTCTACTGATGAGAAAATAAGACCAATGATATGGGCTGAGAAGTAGAGCTGGAACTTGGGTTCAAATACTTTGGTTCCCCCTCTTCCAATATACCACACTACCTCCAGACAGAAAGATGTGAGGCTATGGTGATCTAGGAGGTTTCAAGATGAGAAACGACACTTGCCTTTTGAATTCACTCCTCTTAGATGAGCTGCATGTGATTTTCTCCACATACCCTGTGGAACCACATTCAGGGGTGGTTTTCTGTCAGGAGAAAAGGACCAAAGCACATGTCAGGTAAGGGCAGCAGAAGCAGAAAGAATGCCATTCAGAAGGGGCAGGTGTCCAATTGCTATGGCTCAGCGCTGGTGGGCAACAGAGAACCAACAAAGATTTCTAATGGGGATGGTGGATATATTGCTTGCATGATAATAAACATATTAGAAAGAACACTTTAGAGGGGCGCCTGGGTGGCTCAGTCGTTAAGTGTCTGCCTTCGGCTCAGGTCATGATCCCAGGGTCCTGGGATCGAGCCCCGCATCGGGCTCCCTGCTCGGTGGGAACCCTGCTTCTCCCTCTCCCACTCCCCCTGCTTGTGTTGCCTCTCTCGCTGTCTCTCTCTCTGTCAAATAAAAAATATATTAAAAAAATGAACATGATTATTAGCCAAATATTACCATTAACTTAAGAAAGGGCACATTTTCAGAGGAAAAACAAATTCAGACGTGGACATACACTGAGACTGCAAGGAAAAATACAAAAAGACGATGCAACGGCACACTGAGACTGAGCTGATACAACAAAAACGGGAGAGAGGGGCGCCTGGGTGGCTCAGTCAGTTAAGCGTCTGCCTTCGGCTCAGGTCATGGTCCCAGGGTCCTGGGATCGAGCCCCGCATCGGGCTCCCTGCTCAGCGGGAAGCCTGCTTCTCCCTCTCCCACTCGCCCTGCTTGTGTTCCCGCTCTCGCTCTCTCTGTCAAATAAATAAATAAAATCTTTTTTTTTTTTTAAAGATTTTATTTATTTATTTGACAGGGAGAGAGACACAGAGAGAGAGGGAACACAAGCAGGGGGAGCGGCAGAGGGAGAAGCAGGCTCCCCGCCGAGCAGGGAGCCCGATGCGGGGCTCGATCCCAGGACCCTGGGACCCTGACCTGAGCCGAAGGCAGATGCCCAACGACTGAGCCACCCAGGCGCCCCTAAACAAAATCTTAAAAGAAAAAAAAAAAGGAGAGAGAATAAATACTCACAGCCTGGAAATTAGAACATTGAGCACATTCTTCTGCCACCACAAATTCTTCCACCAGCCAGCACGGCAAATTTGAGGTGCTCACTAAGAAGGGAGAGAAATGCCAGCCCCGGGTTGCATTTAGAAAATATTTCTCCCAAAGGTGCTGCCCACCCAACTTCTCAGCACAGCTGAACGCTTCCTTCCACGGGGCGCCACCCTTTCCCACCTGTGCTCCCGTTAAATGGGAGGATGTCAAAAGAAAACACTACGGGGGTGTCGAGTTACCACAGCATCACCCACCTGACAGCTGCTCCGCCCGCTCAGGAGCCTCGGCTCGGCTGCAGCCGGAGGAAGGAGGGTGGGGGGTGGGGAGGCACAAATCAGAAGCTAGAAAACAGGGAGCTCCCCACCTCCGCGGGGCAGGATCACGCACTCCCTCCCCGCCCCCAGGGCCGCGGACGACGCGATCCTCCCGCCCCCTCCTCTCCTCAGCCCTCGGCCTCTCCTTACCAGAGCTTTAAGGTGAAAACGCAGAGCAACCAACAGAGGTGGCTGCCCTGGGGGAGGCCCCGCCTCTGTCCGCCCGCAGGCATGGAGTGCTCGGTGTCGCGCGGGTCGGGACGGAGGGACTCGCTTGACTGGCCTTGTGCCTCCGTCGGAGCGCTTACACTGCAGCCACTGCCTATCAGGGCAAAGGCATTATTGGGACGTCCCCATGCCCACGGCAAGAAAAGCCAACGCGCATTTGTGGGACTGGGCTGTGAGCTCACTTCTGCGGACCCGCACGGCCCTCGGGACAGGCCGCGGGGCGTACAACCTAGCGCCCCGTCCCCGCCGCGGCCATCTTCCCCGCGGAGGATGCCGGGCTCGCGGAGGGCGTGGGGGGAAACGCCGCAGCCGCGGGGGATGCCGGGACGGGGAGGGTTCCAGCGGCCGGGCCGCTCGGCGCAGGCGCGCGGGTAGCGGCCGGCTGGGGTCCGCGGGCCGGGCTCGTGCCGCTCGCCGGGATTTCGCTGGGACACGGGCCTCCTGTGTGGTGCGAGGCGCCCCGGGCAGTCGCCCGTTGGCCCATTCTGGGCGGGGTGAGCAGCGACACGGAAGGAGCAGTCCGTCGCCGCCTCCGAAAACGCTGGGATTGCCCGTCGAGCCGCCGCCTGACCCCCGTCCTGCCCCGACGGTCCCGGGGGCGAGGCGACACTGCGCTTTCTCCTCCCGAGGCGCGGTGTCGTCTTCTCGCGTGCTCGTTTATTCTTAAGTAATTTTTTTGCGTAATCCCTGCGCCCCACGCGGGCCTGAACCCCGACCCCGAGGTGAGGAGCCTCCCGCTCCCCCGGCCGAGACGCCGGCGCCCCGGGTCCGGCTAATTCCGGACTGCCCCCGGGCCTGGGGCTCTGATGAGCTCCTCGGACCTCCGCCCTCCGGCTCCCGCCCGTGGGAGTCCCGGGAAGAATCGAGGCGGGACTTTCCGGCGCTGTCCGCCTCTCAGTAGTCTCTAAAGGGGAAAGGTTCATGCGCAGTTTCCAGGGGTTTTTGGCGAGATGCAAATGAAATGTGTAGTTAAGTATTTCCTTTATCCTCTAATTGCATTGGGTCCCATTACTATCCTACTTTTTGAATTTAACATTTAGGTCATTTTGGTCTTCAGTAATCCTGAGGAGTCCGGTGTTGTCCCTATTTTGTAAGTTCAGAGTAGAAGTGATTTCCAGGGTCACCCAGCGAGTGAGTGGGAGAGCCCAGACGTTCAATTCCAAGGCCAAAGATTCATCCCTGCTTTCCATCCACATGGAGTTAAACCTCCATACGGATGTACCCAGAATTGCAGAGACTTGGCCTGCACTCTGGGTTTATGCTTCACTGCCTGGTACTAGTCACTACCGAACTCTGCCCGTATTTTCCTCCTAATTTTACATATACGTAGGTTTACAGCCTCCCAGACAATCAGACCGTGTAAGTTCAAGGAGGCACTTAAATTCATATAAATATGGTCACTAATAGTAATCTGTCCCCCACTTCTCAAGATGAAAGGGCTTGTCCCCAGACTTTTTTGTTAGCCCTACCCCACATTCTCCTGTCCCAAGAAGTCTTCCTAGCCTAAATACAACAGCTGCTCCCTCCACCCCACAGCCCTAAGGGCTACAGCACTTCATTTTAGGATTAAGAGTATAACCAGTGCTATGTCCCATGAATTCTGTCTTCCCATCAGATGTAGAGCTGGCCCCTCAAGAGCAGAAACAATCAGACTGTGGAAAGGTCATTATTAGGTGGGAGCTGAGCCTGAGCTTTACTTTTCTTGTGACTATTTGCTCGTTCCTTTAAGTTACTGTTTGTGCATGTCAGTAGTTGTATGTTACAGGAAGTAGGTGTGAGTATTTTCCAGTAGCTTTTAGGAAAGTTTGGCTGAAATCTTCTAGCATCCTGTTACTTCTTATCAAACCTGACCACGTCTCTTGACAAGCTATGAGAGTCGTAAGCTCTCACTTCCTATAGGTGTACCAAGCAACTGAGTAGGTCTCTACACTGAAACTGGATTTTAAAACATCTGCTCTGGGGTGTGATGAATATGTCAGTCAGTGTTCTTCCTGGGATTCACAAAATGCAAGCCTTTCCTCATAACCTTGAGCAAAGCACACCAGCTGGGCCGTTGACTACAGGGCCTGGGCCTGATCTCTACCCCATAGAAGTTTGGTACTTAACACATGTATCCAATCATTCTGCAGTTCTCCTCCCAGCACGGTCAGGCTTTTTCCTGGTGTGTTTTACCAACAAACAGCAGCACAGAAAGCTTTGCTGCTGACCCCAGGTTGTGCCATCCATTTCCATGCCACAGGTGTGGGGATTTCTGAAGTGCCTTGAACTTCCTATCTGTAAATTAAACTTCTAATGGTATTTTGTGTAAGCCAAATGTGATATTTTCATTAATCCTGATAAAACGTCATCTGTGAGATAATTCTGCTGTTTAGAAACTACTGTGCAAGGGTCCAAGGGGGCTGTGTATGTTTATGGGGACTGTGCCTCAAGCCTGAGTATTTGGGTGGTGGTTCTTTTGCATGCCTGCAGTTTGCCTCTTTCTTATTCAGTACTTAGGAGCTGTTTTTGTTAAAATTTGCTTGTCCTTCTTGTAAGTTCCACCCAAACTTGTCCATTGTGTTTGGCACAAACTAAATGTTCAATAAAGATTTATGACTCGGGGGTGCCTGGGTGGCTCAGTCGTTAAGCTTCGGCTCAGGTCATGATCCCAGCGTCCTAGGATCGAGTCCTGCATCAGGCTCCCTGCTCAGCAGGGAGCGTGCTTCTCCCTCTTCCTCTGCCTGCCTGCCTACTTGTGATCTCTCTCTCTGTCAAATAAATAAATAAAATATTTAAAAAAAAAAAAAAAGATTTATGACTAGGGCGCCTGGGTGGCTCAGTCAGTGAAGCATCTGCCTTCGGCTCAGGTCATGATCCCAGGGTCCTGGGATTGAGCCCCGCGTCAGATTCCCTGCTCAGCGGGAAGCCTGCTTCTCCCTCTCCCACTCCGGCCCTTGTGCGTGCGTGCCCTCTCTCTAATAAATAAATAAAAACTTAAAAAAAAGATTTATGACTAAATGAACTTCTTCCGTGTCTCATCTTCCTCATCTATAAAAGTGGAAAATAATGCCTACCAGCTACCTAAAAGGATTGCTGGCAGAATCAGAGATGCTTGAAGAAATCACAGGATAAACAATACCAGGTCCTGTTATTGCCTCGAGTCTAGGGCTGTCACTCCCCTGGGAAGGCCTAAGAGTCCTCTGGAAGCCAGGCAAGGCTTTGCCCATAAGGATCCTCTAAACCCCATAATGGAAAGAGGATGTCCAGACCTCCAGGTTCAGAGGACCTCCTTGCTCTTTTCTTCATCCATTCAGGGACAGGTCCTGGTGTCACAGGAACCCAGCCCGATTCTGGCAGCCCAACCATCTTAGAGGTAGGAATGAGGTCTGATGATGAAAGTCACCCAAACCAGGGACCTTTGTGTGGGTGAGCAAGACCATGCAGAGTCATAGGGTCAAACCTAGAGGGTGAGGTGAGCCAACCTCTCACACAACCTGATCCTAAAACCTGATCCAGTAACAACAAATCAACTGTTTATTTACATTTATGTCTGCCCTAAAAGCCCAGGGAAGGTCTGACCCCCAGAGCCGGTTCTTTCCTTCTCCCGTCTCTTCCTACCCCCTCATCTCCTTTCATTCCCTCGCCTCTCTCTCCTTTTTGCCTCTCCTTCCCTTTCTAGTCTACCTACTTTCCTTCTCTTGCCTTCCCGTGTTCTTCTCCCTTTGCTCCCTACTCTTCCACCATCTACCTACCTCTAGCCCCTCCAAGTCCCACCTGCTGTTTCTCCCCTGCCCACCCACAGCCCTGCCTCCCTCAGGTTCAGCCTCCGGGCCTAGGGTCCTCAGCCGAGGGAGCACTTGCTGGTGTTCTTCTTGTCACAAGCTTTCAGGTCAGTGCCAGGGGGCTTGTGGCTGTTTCCCTAGAGGTGGAAGGGCACCGGGATCAGGGTGACAATAGCTGGCTGGGGTCTGAGACTATACGTTGTTCGAAGGGGACCCACCCTGGGGCGGTGTTAGCACTACTCCCCTCCTGGGGTTTCACTCCTAACACACGTGCACACAGCTGTGCCCAGTCCAGCAGAACCAACTCACCGGTCTCCGGCCTCCTGACTTGAGCAAGATGTCCCGGGCCAGGGAACTGAAAGCCTGATGGGGAAAGCAGTGAGTGGTGAGAACAGGCTGGAGGGGAGGACGGGCTTGCTGTCCAACAGCCACCTCTGGGAGTGGGGGTGGACATGGGAATCTCACCTCATCCACATTTGTGCTGGATTTGGCACTTGTCTCAAAGAATCGGATCCCATGCTCCCGAGCCAGCTGCGAAGCGGAGGGAGAAGAGAGGTGGGTAAAGGGTAGAGGCCCCCTGGGATCCAACTCTGTTGTGGCCCGGCCCTCACCTTGACAGCCTGCTCCTTCTGCACCTTCCTCTTGGCCTCCATGTCACACTTGTTGCCCAGCAGCAGGCGTTCTACCCCAGCAGAGGCATTCTGGAAGCAAAAGGGTAGGAAGGGTAAGATAGGTCCCGCTCACCTTCACAGTCCCCTCACCCTCCAGGTTCTACCTAGTCTCCTGTCTTTTCAGGAGGGTCTTTACCTCTTTGATGCTTTTCATCCAGTTCTGAATATTCTCGAAGGATTTCTCATCTGTGATGTCATATACTAGGATAATGCCCTGGGGGATGGCAAGGGTTCACAATGGAGCCTTGGGCCACATTCCCCCATTTCGGCTTCCTGCAAGTTCTACCCGTGAAGCTCCCCATTAGTCCATGTGGGGCCCTCCACCTCCCACACTGTGCCCCCTCCCCTTTTCCCTGCCCAACCCCTGCCCCTGGGGACTCATAAACCTCCAATCTATTGCCTCACCCCTGTCCAGACCCACACCTCGTACCATGGCTCCACGGTAATAGGCAGTGGTTATCGTCTTGAATCGCTCTTGGCCAGCTGTATCCCTGAAGAAGTGGAATATTTTGTGGGGCAGGAGAGAGGGGATCATTCTCCAAAGAGAGAATTCCCCCTGCTAAGAATTTAGCTCTTGTGACAGGGTGGGGCTGAAAGGAATAGAATCAGAAAACAGCAAAGCGGGAAGAGGAGGTAGGACGGCTGGGAGATGACACAGACCTAAGGAACAAGGTCTTTCGGTTTATCTGTTGAACACTTACTCTGTGCCAGGCGCCATCTTCGCCCTACCCTTGTGAGACGCATTTTATGGTCCATTTTACAAATGAGGACAGAGATTTCAAGAGGCTAAATAACTAATGAACCTCATTCTGCAGCAGAACCAGAATCCAAACCACAATCTGCTCTGATCTGTTGCATTCTAAAGCTTCTTCAAGCCAGCAGCCACTTCCACACTTTCAGTCTCCAGCTTCTTATGGCAGGACAGCCCTCTATCCTCAGCTTTCTGGGCCTCCGTCATTCACAGACTTAAAGTCTCCATTCTGCTACTTACTGTGTACCTGCTTCAATGCCATTTCCATGTGGCAGCCCTGCACACAATTACTGTCAAGTTCAGAGAATGCTCTGGAGCTGGGAGAGGCAAGAGAGTTAGAAAACAGCTGAAAATAGTTGAGTGAGCTGGAAGAAAGTGGGAAGGATGACGTCTGAGTGAGGTGACAGGAAGTGGCCTGGGAGAAGTACTGGAAGGAGCGGTGGGGAGAGGGAGAGAGATGAAGCAACATGGGAGGGAAACGGTGCTGGGAGGGAAATGAGGGAATGTGCCCAGCAGTCCTGGGGGTTCACTCACCAGACCTGCAATTTGATCTTCTTCCCCTCTACATCCACAGTGCGGATCTTGAAGTCAATTCCTAGGAGGGGAGCGCACACACTTAAGTTGAGACCGTGTGGGCACGTAGGGTGTTCTTTGGGAGACACGGGAACGGAGCAGCCCCAGTGCTAGGAATTCTGCAGGCGGGTGCACTTGGGAAGCAACCTTGTTGCAAGCGTAAAAGAGAATTTTCTCAAAGCTGTATTTGTCTAGTAAGCATATTGTTTTTACTGAGATGTTATGGCTCTGGGAGGGGGAGGTGATGGAAATTCTACAGGCAGGCTTAAGGCACCTCTTGGGTCCACTCAGCCGCACCAGCTGACAGCTCTCTTAATTCAGTGTCTCCCTCAAAATATGACTTTCAGATTCCTCTTTCCTTCTGTTTTCCTAGAACCCTGTATTCTCAGTGCTCCAGCCACGCTCCAGCCACCCTCCAGCCCGACAGAATAAAGAGCCAGGAAAGAGGTAATGATGCCAGCTTGTGTGAGTTAACTAGCAGGCCACGCTTGCAAGCAAGAAAGAGTCCTCCTGAGACTGAACTAGGAAAGAGGGGCATTTTCTTTCCCTTTTTTTTTTTTCCTCTTAAGATTTTATTTATTTATTTATTTATTTGACAGAGAGAAAGCTAGAGAGAACACAAGCAGGGGGAGTGGCAGGCAGAGGCAGAGGGAGAAGCAGGCTTCCCACAGAGCAGGGAGCCCGATGTGGGGCTCCATCCCAGGACCCTGGGATCATGACCAGAGCTGAAGGCAGACACTTAACCGACTGAGCCACCCAGGTGCCCCTTTCCTTCCCTTTTCTAACCAGAACTGTTTTGAGACTCCCCTTGTTTTATTTCCCAGGCCAGAGGAGATGAAGAAAGACCAGAAGGGAGGAGGGGAGGCAGTGTTCTTAGTGGAAATGTGGGCACCTCCCCAGAGCCTGTTGGGAGCCCAGGGAGGAGGCTGAGTCACCAGGCTGACTCAGAGCCCCCAGAAGTCCCCCCACTCCCACCCTCCTTGCCTGGCTGACTGCATATTCACCATCCCAGTCCTTGGGCCACCCTCCAGCACAGCCACTCTGTTCCACCCTGCCCACCTCCATTACGTTGAGGGGCAGGGAGACTGGGAAGTGGTAAGGTGGGGATGCAATGGGAGGGTCTGAAACTCAGCAAGACAGAAAGAGCCTAATGGAATTGGAAAGCACGTTCAGGGAGAGGGGGTACAGGAAATACAGAGAGGGTCAAGTGTTCTAGGCGGGTGGGGGTGAGGAAGAGATGCGCAGCGGGAAACAGAAAAGGGTTCATGTGGATTTGGGGAGATGAGGGAGAAGGATGGTACCAGGAAAACAAGGGGTTGGCACAACGGAGAAGTTACCTGGAGGCCTCAGAGAGGTTAGAGGTTGGGTACCATCCAGAGAGATGTGCGGGGGATGGGTCTGAGACAGGGGCTGAGAGTTTAGAAGCCTCCCTCTGGGGGACTGAAAAGTGGGGCCACTAGTAGCCTGGGAGCCTGGGGGATCTGGGAGTGTGGGACAGGCCAGCGGGCTCGCCGCCGGTGGAATGCAGGGGTGAGGGCCTGGGGGGAGCCGGGGGCCTGGGGCACGGCCGGCGGGCTCACCGATGGTGGAGATGTAGGTGTTGTTGAAGCTGTCCTCTGCAAAGCGAATGATCAGACAAGTCTTGCCCACCCCCGAGTCCCCGATGAGCAGCAACTTGAAGAGGTGGTCGTAGGCTTTGGCCATGGCGGACACTGGGGAGCCGGGGGAGGCGCCGGTGGGCGGGACCGCGGGGCTGGCAGACGGAGCGGCCGGGAGCCCAGGCCAGGAAGAAGTTTTCCTCCCTCTCCGCCCAGGCTCCGGGAAAGAGCGGAGGCGGCCCTGCCGCGGGCCCCACCCCCTGGCCGCCCGCCCCTGCGCCCGGGACGGCGGGGCACCTCCCGCTCGCCCGCAATCCGCGCCAGGGGGGCTGTGGAGGAGCGGGAGCCGCTGCCGGCCACACGGCCCACCGACGGGGGCGCCTCAGAACCTGGGGGATGCAGGCTGAAGGCGGGGCTGGCACTGGGGGCTCGCCACAACGGGGGAGCTGAGCCAAGGGACCCCAGGTCCACTCAAGGGTGGACGCTTTTGGGGCACTTCTGGGCTCCGGGGTTCCCAGCCCTCAGCTCCCTGCGAACGCGGCCGGACGCCCTGGAGCACCAGCCACTTGTGGGGACGGTCTGCCCCCTGGTGGACGGCGTGGAAAGGTATCTCCATGGGCCCGAGAGACACACACACACACACACACACACACACACACACACCACGTACACACACCGCGTACACACCGCGTACACACACCGCGTACACACCACGCGCACCACACCCACAACCCCCCACACCCCACGTACACACACTACATACACATATCACATACCACACCACAGACACACATACACACCTCACCACACACACAACTCACACCACATACACCACGTACACACGCACCACACATCACAGACACACCACACACACACCACGTACACATACCACATACACACATCACATATCACACATACACACCACACACACACCACATAAATACCACACATAGCACACCATACACACCACACCCCCAGACCCCCATCACACCACAGACACACATACCACACACACCATTTATACACATACACACTACACACACCATGCACACCACATACAGCACACACATCACATAGACAAATACCACCCACAAACACACCCACACCACATACACACCCACACCTCAGACACCACATACACATCACACACACACCACCACATATGTACACCACACATACACCATACACATCATACATATACCACACAAACACCACACATCACACATTAACATCACACACCCCACTACCAATCATACACACTACCACACCGCACCTACATCATACCCACAATACACACATCATACCACACACACATCACACATACCACCCCCCCACATCACACCACACACACCCTTCCACCACCCCCAACCCAACCCCCACACCCCCCATACCACACCACTCCTCCTCACACCCACACACACATACACACACATCCCCCCAACACCACAAACACACTCGCTCTCTTTCACTGAGACACATTCTGGGCTTTATTAACAACAGTATTCAAATCTTCTGGGACCCTATTTGTGATTTCTCTGACAAGCCAGTTTCAGGAAGACATAAATTGGGACTATAAATGTCTAGTTTCATTCTTTTGATGAGGTATGGATCTTTAAGACAGCCCTGAGGCTGCCCTCCTGACACCACACTGAAAGGGCTGTGAAAAGGCAACGAAAAAGCTGAAGTATGGAAAACACGGCTATAAAGAAACAAGTTTATCTTTGTCTTTGGAAAAAAATTATTCAAACTATCTGCTTTTCTAATGGTGGGTCAGTAGAATTGTCCTTGTGCAAGGTGCTGGTTCTGAGAAGACATCTTTTGTTACTTCGCTCATCCTTGTCATCTTGTGTGTCCATGCTCGCCCGTCCTCAGACACAGCTGTTCAATCCCCCTCTTGTCCATCCTCTCACCTCCCATTGTCTTCAAGCCGTATCACAAACCTTGAGTCTTCTCTATTTCTCCTCACAGGTCAAACCATCTCCTACCAATTATTTATTTTTATAAAGATTTTATTTATCTATTTGACAGAGAGAGAGAAAGAGAGAGAGGGAACACAAGCAGGGGGAGTGGGAGGGGGAGAAGCAGGCTTCCCGCTGAGCAGGGAGCCCGATGCGGGGCTCGATCCCAGGCCCCTGGGACCATGACCAGAACGGAAGGCAGACGCTTAACTGATTGAGCCACCCAGGCGCCCCCTCCTACCAATCCTTCAACTTTCATGAATTGTTCTGATAAAAACGCATCAATTCTTTTTCTTCTCATTTTGCCTGGATCTGGACTCTTCATGCCCAGAGTGTGGTGTGTGCGGTGCTCACCTCTCTCAACAGTACTTATGCTGGTGTACACGAGCTGTCACCGGAACCCAACCCCAGTACGCTTTGCCCTCAGCTCTCAGAGCTTTGGCAACCACGCCTTTCCCTCCCTCAATTATGGCAGGCTCGTTCTGGCCTTGGTTTTTGTCTTCACAAGCTCTTCCATCCGCCTAGAATGCTTTTCTCCCAGGCTGTTGCTTGGTTGATACCCCTTCAGAATTCAGCCTAAATGTCACTTCCTCGGGGGATTTTCTGGCCCCTCAGGGGTGTGCTGCGACCGGTTCTTGCTGGTCAGAAGAACAAACTGTGCTTCTCTCTTACCGACGCCGTGTTTAACGATGTCACACCGGTAGTGCGAAATCGGCCACCGGGGGTATTTACAGCACTGAAATTAACCTTTCCCAGCACGCCCCTGACTGGAACTCACATGCCTTTCCTTTGATTCCAAGATACCATTCGACAGTCATCTTCGATCCTCCTTATGACATGGGGACATTCTAAACGCTGCGTCCGACTGTAGGAGATGATGCTTCGGTCTTCGTGCGTGCTTTCTTCTCGTTCCGTCAAGCGTCAGTGCTGCGAGGACTTGAACGCTCGGGAAGTCAGTGCTGCTGCAGATTTGCGGGAAGGGCTGTGGGACTGTCAAGTGGCACCGCCGTCTCGGACGGCGGGGTGGCAGGACTTCGGGCGGCTTCTTGGACTGCGCTGGGCGTCCCTTCGCAGTGTCCGCCCGACACACCGTGCGGAGCAGGCGCAGCGCTGCCCATAGAGGGCACTACGTCAGTGTCTGATGTCATCGTCATTAGAGGAAAGACTGGAAAGACACGACAAAACTCAACGGCGGCTAACCGTCGCAGTAGGCTGGGGATACGGGAAATAGAAGGGCTTTCTTCTCCTGTTTTTACACTTCTGAGTTGTTAACTGGCAAAGTAAACCCACTGAAAAACAGCAGAGGAATCCGAGAAGTCCCGGGCATGGCTCGGCCGCGCCGTCTTCCTCAGCAGACCCTATTAATGCGCTCCCACCGTCGCGGCGCAGCAACCCCCGTCGGAAGTCGCCCCCAGGGAGGCGTCCATTTCTGGTAGAGGCGGCGCGCGGACTCCGGCATGGCCGCCGATCGCGCGCGCGTCACTTCCGGCTGGCGGCGGATTTAAGCGGCAGGATTTCCGCTTTCGCTCCTTTCCGGCGGTGACGACCTCCCCACGAGAACATGCCCGTGAGTTCCTCGGCCCGGCTCCCGGCGGAGCCCTCGCCTCCCGCGCGCGCGCGCGCGCCCCTCCGCCGGGTGCGGGCCGCGGGGGCCGGCCGCAGGCTTCGGGCCGCGGGCGACGGGCGCGGGGGCGGGCGGCCCGCGGCCCGGGGCGGGGGTAAGATGGCGGCCCCGCTGTGGACGCCGGGCGGAGAGGGCTGCTGCTCCTGGTGCCGCTGCCGCCCTGACGGCGCCTGTCTGCTCCTTGTAGCTCGCGAAGGATCTCCTGCACCCGTCCCCGGAAGAGGAGAAGAGGAAGCACAAGAAGAAGCGCCTGGTGCAGAGCCCCAACTCCTACTTCATGGACGTGAAGTGCCCGGGTGAGGGGCGCCGCCCGGGAGGGACGGCGACGACCGGCGGGGGGAGGGGGGCCTGAGGGCGGCGGGGGAGATGGTGGGCCCCCGGGGGCGGGGGCACGGCTGGCCCGACTGTTTCCGAGCGGGCTTGAACGTGCATGTGGATCCGGCCCATCACGTCTAGAGGGGACGGTGGACTTTGGGGTGACGGGACGTCGTGTCCTGACAGTTAACGCACGCGGGCTTGCGCTCGAGCAAAGAAAGGCGTGGAAAGTAAAGGTCCTAAGTCCCTGCTTCTTGATGTTTCTTCCCAGGATGCTACAAAATCACCACCGTCTTCAGCCACGCACAAACGGTAGTTCTGTGTGTCGGCTGCTCCACTGTCCTCTGCCAGCCCACGGGAGGAAAAGCAAGGCTTACAGAAGGTGAGCTGATGGACGAACGCTGTCATTCTGAGCTCTGAATTTTGTACTGCCTCGTAAAGGTTGTTGGGAGTTGCAAGTCGTTCGTCCACACGCCTACCTGCCCCCAAAAAGGATTACGAGAAACCACACATTTCTTAATGTCAAAACACTGAGGTTTAAAGCTGAGGCGGAGGAGTAATAAAAGGGTCTTCGTTTGAGGTAGTGATAAGTTTCTTAAACGACTGAAGTGGTAGCTTCAGGTTTAGAGGAAAGTAAAGATGTAGCTTTCTTGTGGGTGTGATGTTTTGTGGGGGTGGGGCAGGATAAGTAACCTCGGAACCTTCTTCTTCCAGGATGCTCCTTCAGACGGAAGCAGCACTAAAAGCACCCTGAATCAAGATGAGTGGGACACTATCCCAATAAACAGATTTTGGATACACCCTGTTTATTGTCTTTGTTTTACTGCTAGGAAGTTCCTACCTCAAGTACTCAGGGGCAACCAGAAGAGTGGACTGCTAGAGTCATTTGGGGCAAGTAAGTGGCCAAGTACTTAAGTCTATTTGGGACATTTCTGTCCAGTTAGGCTCACTGAGTAAATCTTTGGAACTTGATAAAAACATGGGATACTATGTAAATGGACATTTTCTTTCACTTTTATGTTTTCATAGCGTTAAGAATTGACAGTTCACCTTTAATATACCACCTTAGCGCAGAACAGCTTAGGATCTTTTATTTACAGTTTTCAGAAGCCTATCTAGTTTGGGGGCTTATGGCTCCAGTCCTCCACAGTTGAGGGGATTTGTCCAAGTGGAGGTTAGTGCCTTACACTCCATAGCCAGTGTTGTAGCCGACTCTGGCCTGCTGGGGGTTGTGGACTCATGAAAGGTGGGGGAGAACGTGTGGTGGAGGTATAAGAACCTAGGAGTGAAAAAGAGAAACAGATGAAGTGTGAATAAAACGTGGATATTTGAGCTTTTCAGAGGTGAGGGTGATGATTCTTTACCTGGTCGTGGTGTTCCTAGAGTTGGTACATAAACAACTGGAACTGTCTGTATCTTGTTTAAGAGGGCATTATACGCTGGAAAAAGAAGAAGGCAGATGTCACCATTATCTCAAGGCTTAGCGGTGGTTTCCACTTCCAAGTGGGGTTCTGTCCTGTGCACTTTAACTGCTTCTTGGTGGTAAGTTGAGCAGGACCTTTTGTCCACTAGATGACTAGGGAGGCTGAATGAGTTCCAACTGCTTGTCACAAGTGAGATGTGATGAACAGCTAATTTTCATCCTCATAGTTGGTGAAATTAAAGATTTTTTATTTATTTGACACAGAGAGCACAAGCAGGGGGAGCGGCAGGCAGACAGGGGTTGAGGGAGAAGCAGGCTCCGCTAAGCAAGGAGCCCGATGCGGGGCTTGATCCCAGGACGCTGGGATCATGACCTGAGCCAAAGGCAGTTGCTTAACCAACTGAGCCACCCAGGTGCCCTAATTGGTGAAATTAAATGAAGGCAGTTTCTAAGTCAAAAGTCCATGTTGCTGAATGTAAGGGCTCCTTACCTAGAAAGATGAAAGCTGTTGATGCCAGCACTGTAAAGAGGGTGAAGAGGATGCCCTGGTGAGAACCCAGGAACTTCTGGAGGATACCTGAATCTTCACATTGATCTGTGCATTGGTCAGAACAATAAAAGGTAATAGTTACTTAAAGCATTCAGGGCAGGTGGCTGTGTTTAAAAACACATGGTCATGGGTATCCAGCCGAAGCTCTCAAAACCCAGCCCTCTGGGAAATTGTTTTGCTTCTTAACAGGTGAATTATGTACTTGGTTCCTCCACCTCTTTTTCGCTTGTTCCTATCTCGCAGGTAATAAACTCCCAAACTTTGAATCTTGTATTTCTTCTCAACTTACAAATGGATATGTAAATACTCTACTACCTAAAGATGCCTGTTAACCTTTCCTGTGTATTTTTAATTCCAAGTGACTTGCTTCTCTTCACCAAATTTGTGATTGTGGCAACTGAACTTCCAGTTCTAATCCCTCTAACCTGAAATCTATTTGGATCACCAACCACTTTTTAAATCCAGGGATCCCCTTGTCATTCTTTACTTAGGATGCCCTTTCTAGGGAGCATTCGGATTTTTGTATAACACCGTCCTCAATAAAACTTAAGACTTGTGTTTTTGAAGCACACTTGACATTTGACTTTGGTTATTTCAAATTTTTCAGTGTCTAGAAATGAACACCTGTCCCAGCAGACTCCCTTGAACTTCCAGGTCTTCCCATATATCTCATATTGTCACCAGGCCCTCCTACCGAGTTCCTATTCTGCATCCCTAGTATAGGCCCTCTAACTTTTGGACTTGTAACTGGTCTTAGCTTCTCATGGTACTTTGTTTCAGAACTGTTTACAAACTGCTTTGCTCTGAAGAACACTTTTGAGGTTGTTTGAAATAAAGTGCACTAAAAACAAGATTCTCAATACTAATCCTTGATCAGGTCCAACCGTTGAAAGCTTTTGGCTTTCCAATGTTTATACGGTAAGAGTCCAAATAAAACTTACGGAACATGATCAGCCTTTTCAGTACCCCTTTGTTCTGGCTACAATGAACTATTTACTAGCTCCTTAATTAGGCCCTGTCTTAAATCTGATTTTTGTACTAGGTACCATGCCTGGCATATACCAGTGGGCACTCAACGTGCTTGTGTGAATAAGCTAGCTGAAGACTGGGTTGGATTTTTTTGTCTGACCACTCCTACCCACCATGGTTGTACTGTTCCCACTGGTCCCTCTTAGCTCTGAGAAGTGCGGGGGTTCTTAACCATTTATTGTGCCATGAGCAACTTGGGCAGTATGGTGAAACCCATGGATCCTATCTCAATGTTTTTAAATGCAAAAAATAAAATGTGTAGAAATAAAAGGAAACCCAGTTATATCAAAGTTAACCAAAATGGAAAAAACATTGTGATATAGCTATGTATATACAATACACTTAGTAAGATGTTAAAAAGACCTTTTTTTTAACAAGTGCTTTAGTAACAAGAAAGATCTAGGCTCAGGTCTGGTAACTACTGTAATTTTTATGTAACTTTGAAGTGAATTTTGAGATCTCATAATTGGAACATGAAAATATCTGAATTCTGTTGGTGACAGAGTCACACATATTGCTATTGCTGTGGTTTCTTACCTATATTTGTAAAATCAGTGGAAATGGAAACTTTATTGAGAGATTAATTGAAAATAAAGATGCAATTTTTCCCCCTCATTGAAGGTCATGGGCACCTGGAATTCCATCCATGGAATTCCATCCCTTGCAGAAACCCATTAAAAAACTCTAGATTTTAAAACTCCCAACAGAAAGAACACAGAGTTGAACACTGTTTCTAGTCCTGGGACCTTGAGCATCTCAATTTGTTCAATTCTTAAAGGGAAAAACATCTACTTTAGAGTTACGAGACAACAGATGCACATAAAATGCACTTAGGGTATTGACCAGTACGTATCAGGTACTTGTAAAAACAGACCTTCCTTCCATTGGAGATGAATGGGGGTTCAGTCCACTTCACTCCCAGTTAATTCAAAGAACACTTTCTCTGGAGGGATGGGCAGGTAGCGGTGGCAGTATAAGGAGGATGATTCTTTGGCTTTCCTAACACTTTTCCATGACTACACATGTTCCCATCCCACCCAGACTGGGCATAGTTTCTAAACTGAGTAATGGCTAGAATCAGGATTTTTGGAAAGCAGTCTTAGTTCTAGGACTATCACCATTTGCCCATGGCCTGATGCAAAAAGATCTGCCAGAGATTTTTGAAGAAAAACATTTATCAAGAGGTTTAAAACAGGAAAATAGTACACTTAACAAGGCTGAGAAGTTCTTAAGTTGATAACTACTCTTAAATATATAAGTTAAGTAGAATATCTTGATGGTGATAAGAGAGCTTCCTGAAGGCGATGTTATAGGTAGGCTTGGAAAATAAAGATCAATGCCCCAGCTAGTTTGAGTAATCTCGGTCAAGTGGCTGAATGTTTCTCATTAACTAAGCAATACATTCTGTGGTCTTTCCTACTCTAGATTAAAAACAGGAGCCCCAGGGTGCCTGGGTGGCTCAGTCAAGCCTCTGCCTTTGGCTCAGGTCATGACCCCAGAGTTCGGGCATCTGGCTCCCTGCTCAGTGGAGAGCCTGCTTCTCCCTCTGCCCCTCACCCAGCTTGCTCTCTCTCCCTCTCTCAAATAAAATCTTGAAAACAAAACAACACACCAGGAGCCCCCAGTGCTCACCTGCACCAGACTTATCCTTCAGAGCTCTCACTAGCACAGCCTCACTTTGACTGGTGAGCTCACAGGAAATATTGATGAAAATGGGTGATGCCATCTGCTGAAGGGAGGTGAAGTTGACTACTCTTACGGGATAGACAGCCAGGCCAGGCGTGAGGGAAGACTGCCTGTGGCCAGAGACCACTAGAACTGGGGAGCTAGGGAAGACCTTGGAGAAAAGAAAATGGCACTTGTTTGTATCAATATTGCATTCTAATCTTAAACGTACAATAAGATCCCTGTATTTCTAGTTAGCAATCTGAAGATAAGTCATCTGCTTTTCCACACAGATGTGTTGAAGTAGATAAGGGAAGAAAATGATTTGTGAGGGGCGCCTGGGTGGCTCAGTTGGTTAAGCGTCAGCCTTCAGCTCAGGTCATGATCCCAGGGTCCTGGGATCGGGCCCCACATCACCTGCTCAGCAGGGAGCCTGCTTCTCCCTCTCCCTCTGCCCCTTCCCCTGGCTTGTGTGCACTCTCCTTCTCTCTCTCAAAATCTTTAAAAAAATGATCTGTGAGAATAAAATTGGCTTCAAAAACGTTTTATTTTTTTATTTTTTTAAAGATTTTATTTATTTATTTGACAGGGAGAGACAGCCAGAGAGAGAACACAAGCAGGGTAAGTGGGAGAGAGAGAAGCAGGCTTCCCGCCGAGCAGGGAGCCCGATGCGGGGCTTGATCCCAGGACCCTGGGATCATGACCTGAGCCGAAGGCAGACGCTTAACGACTGAGCCACCCAGGCGCCCCCAAAAACGTTTTAAACTAGGGTTGCCTGTGTGGCTCTGTCGGTTCAACATCCGACTCTTGAATTCGGCTCAGGTCCTGATCTCACAGCTGGAGGGATCCAGCCCTGTGTTGGGCTCCACACTTAGCAGGGGTCTGCTTGGATATTCTCTCCCTCTGTCCCCTCTCTCACATACACTCCCTCTTTCTCAAACAAATCTTAAAGTTTTGGGTGCCTGGGTGGCTCAGTTAAGTGTCTGCCTTTGGCTCAGCTCATGATCCCAGGCTCCTGGGATTGCACCTCACATCAGCGGGGAGCCTGCTTCTCCCTCTCCCACTGTCCCTCTCTCCGCTCATGCTCTCTTTCTCAAATAAATCTTAAAAAAAAAAAAGTTCTAAACTAGAATTCTAAAGATCATTTAGGATGATACTAATATCTTTCAGACTGACAAAGCTCATGACCTAAATTTTGGACTCTGGGAGTACCCTGGCATTGTGAAGAGGACAGGTTTTCTTCATTTTAAGAGCCCTCCCCCCTTGTGGTGAATTTTATCAAAGTCATTACATAACTGTTCCTTTGCCCTTGGACTAGGAATGAAGACTCCTTTTTCAAAACCTTGATCTCAGTTATGTTTTGGTTCAGTGCTTCACATACCTCTAGCTTCTCAAGAACTCTGTCCACCCCCAGCACTCTTATCTCCCCGATGTCTTGTCTGTGGCTAAGAATCAATTCTGACTGGTTGATGTAAAAGGCTGGGATGAAAGGAATGAGGATTCTTTGCATTCCATTCTTGCTCCGTTCACTGACCAGTGTGGCCCACCCATAGACTGAGGTGTCAGCCACGCTGAGGGCCTGGAGCAGCTCTTCTGACTGGGGTCGAACCTTGATTAGGCAGACATAAACCCCTGAAGAAAAGATGAAAAACTGAGCGGGGAAGGTTCGGAGGCTCTATTGAGCCAACTGGCTTAAAATAGGAAGGAAAAATGGAAGCAAGTTCAGAAGAAAATGTGAACTCAACTTTCTGAGTGTTCACTATTAGCAGACTGTTGGCCATTGTGGGGGAAGGATACCGAAGAAAAACAGTCCCAGGCAACCCACAGTTGAACTTGTTGCTTAAATCAACATGTCAGGGAGTAGTAAATAACACAGTACAAACGGAAATTAAGGGGATATAGAATGAAGTAACCAAGAGTTGCCACGATTAGGAAAGGGTTTGTGAAAGATGCTTTGAGCATGGCTTAGTCACTTCTCTGTCAAACCGTATCTCGATGGGAGTATTGTTCTAGTTATCCAGGCTCACACTCAGCTGTCTTCATAGACTTCATTCCTAAATCCAACCATCCTCCAAATTTTGCTAACTCATCTTTTGAAATGTCTGACACCTGTTAGTATCTCCCTGTTACTCTGGGCTAGACCCTCATCAGTTCATGCTTGGATTATTGCAGTGGCCCCTTCACTGGCCTTCTTGCCTCCTACTCTTCCCTCTCCATTCTGTCCTACCGAGCTCCAGGCTCTCAACTGCCTGGGATGTCCTGGCCTCTGGCCTCTTCACATCTAGCTCACTCTTAGTCACCCTTCCACAGGCCTTGCTGTGTAAAACCACACTCTAACCCCCAGGTTTGAGGTAGATGCTCCTCTTCTCTTTCTGCCTCTACAGCATCCCATGCATCTCTATTCTGTGACGGATCACCCTGTGCAGCACTGGTGAAAATGAAGAGCCCTGTCTTGCTCCCCTGTGTACACCTAGCGTGTGTCCTGGCACCAGGCATTCTGTTTAGTGCCCACCAGTTTGCTGAGTGAGCCTTCCTTCAGTGGCTGCTCATTATTCACACCATCCTGCCTGGCCTTGGAGCAGAAGGTCTTGGGCAGTAGCACTGTCCTATTTATGCCTTACGTTTGACATGAATCCTCTCATTTTTAGATTAGGTGATTTATATGAAATTCCAATGTCATGCCTATTTCTACTTTATGCTAGTTAATGCTACTCTGCTTGGAATATCCTTCAGTTCAACAATAAACACTCAAAACACTGCTACTTCCTGGGGTTAAAAAAATGATCCAAGCCCAGACATAACAGGGACTAGCAAAAAAGAAAATGGAAGACTATAATAGAAAAGCACAGGGTGTTACAGAGATTAAACAAAAATGTTGGTTGAGAAAGTTTCCATAGTTATAGAGCAGATGAAGCTGGAAAGTGTAAATGCAATCTAATAAGCAAGTGACAACTACAGAGATGGAAACGGGCAACAGACCCAGCTGGTGGGACCCACCTTTCTCCATGCTGAAACCTGCATGGACATGGAAGATTTTGCTTGCTGGGATGTCTAGCAAAGTATTACTGAACTGCACATGGCACAGCACGAGGGTCTCAGGAAGAAGTATTGTTGTAATGGCCAAGGCCTGACTTGGGGTACAGGATCCTAATAAGCAGAAAAGAGATAAATAACTGTCATAAGATTTGTAAAAGAGGACACTTATATAAAGGCAGTAGTTTGATTTAAAAAAAAGAGGCAGGGTGCCTGGGTGGCTTAGTCTATGGAGCATCTGACTCTTGATTTTGGCTCAGGTCATGATCCAAGGTTGTGAGATCCGAGCCCCATGCTGGGCTCTGCGCTCATTGGGAAGTCTGCTTGAGATTCTCTCTCTCAAATAAATACATCTCTTTTTTTTTTAAAGGATTTTATTTACTTATTTGAGAGAGAGAGAGAGCACACGCAGAGGGGAGGGCCAAGCAGACTCCCCGCTGAGCAGGGAGCCTGACACAGGGCTCCATCCCAGGACTCCAGGATCATGACCTGAGCCAAAGGAGACACTTAACCAACTGAGCCACTCAGATGCCCCTCAAATAAATAAATCTTAAAAAAAGGTGGGGGGGAAGGGGAGGCATCTAGCTGGCTCAGTCAGAGGAGCATGCAACTCTTGATCTCAGGGTTGTGAGTTCGAGCCCCATGATGGGTGCAGAAATTACTTAAATAAATAAAAACTTAAAAAAAATAGCAAAAAAGGGGGGTCACTTCTGTCTGATTAGGCCAGCCCTGTTGGCTCCTGCTACAATCAAGATGAAAGAACAGTCTAAGACCCTATTACTATAGCGGGGCTTCCATTATCAATATCATGGTTGGGGTCCTCTTTCAAAAGTTTTTGGAATTCATCAGTGGGAATGAGACAGATTCCAGGGAAACTGGACAGCTATTACAGTTGGGAGGTATCTTTTCAGTCTAGGAAGTTTCATTTTCCATAACCGATGGCAGTGTGATTCAAATTAGAGATCTCTAGAATTTTATTACAAATGGTATCTTAAACAGGAGCCACACAGCCAACAAGAAATGGATAGCTGCAATGGATGGCATTCTAGATTAAATAGGAACTGGTGTCCTGTTAACAAGATTTTCCCCTGCACAGTTTCTTAATGGTCTCAGTTTGCTGAAGTTCTTTCTCAGCTGCCAGTAGTCTGGTGACCATTTTCATCTTTTGGAGACTTATCAGCAATATCAAAGGAGTTGTTTCATAATAAAGTAAGTTGTGGTTTTAGAAAGATTCTGGGGGGAAAAAACTGCAATCTGTAAATCGTAAGGCAGACAACGAGTGAGTATGTTGTAAATATTTAGTACTTTGTAAAAGAACCTGGAAAACTTTAAAAATCAAATATTTATATATACTTAGATTATACTTATGATAAAATTAAGTATCTAATGTGAAAAGAAAATAAGTGCTTAAAAATTGAAGGACAAAAAGGGCAATTAGACTTTAATTTTATAGACAGTAATTATATTTTGAACTTCTTGGTTTTGCATGTTCTCTTGGCAAAAAAAAAAAAAGAATGAAAGAATTTATGTGGACTTTGGAGTGGGACAGATCTACCAATTCTGCCACTAACTAGTTGTTACCTTGTACATGTTACTTGCTCTCAGATTCAGTATTTCTCATTTTTAAAATGATGATAATTACTACATATGATTGATAAATGAGGGGTGCCTGGGTGGCTAAGTCGGTTAAACGTCCGACTCTTGATCTCAGCTCAGATCTGGATCTCAGGGTTGTGAGTTCAAGCCCCATGTTGGGTACTGGGCCTGGAGCCTACTTAAAAAAAAAAAAAAAGATTGTTAAATGAGATAAAATATATAAAAACTGCTAACATAGCACCTAGAATCTATTAGGAATTTCTTGTATTTTAGTTTTCTTTTCCCCCCCACTTTTTAAAAATTTTAAAAAAATTTTTATTATTTTTTAAAAGTAATCTATGCAAAATGTGGGGCTTGAACTCATGACCCTGAGATCAAGAGTCTCATGCTCCTCTGAGCCAGCCAGGCACCCCCCCCCCCCACCTTTTATTGACAGTAAATTATAGCCCAGTACAGCACAAAAAAACATACAAAATAAATTTGTTGAGCAAATAACACTTAAGATGTCGCCTAGTCCAGCAATTCTTAAATCTAGGGAAGGTGGAAAAGAATTGGATCTTAGGCCTTATCCTAAACTTATTAACTATCTGGATGGAGCCTAAGACCATATTTTTAAAAAATTTCCTTGGGTAACCTTGAAAATCAGCCATATTTGGAAATCCCTGGTTTAGGCCACCTCTCAGGCAAGGTTATAACTAGAAAAACAACAGTGACTAGGTTTAGCCTATATCAAAACCTGGTATCCAATCATTTGTGAGGTCATAGCTGTCAATGATTTATTTGTTAAAGGTGGAGTCAATTTTGAAATAAAAGGAAATATAGATTGCTAGTCTAAGGGGTAAATGAGTTGAACGAAGATGGGAATGATGGCAACAATTACCCAGACCTATAAAGAAACTCCTGACCTTTAAGATTAGCACCATTTCTGCCAGTGGTGATGAAGAGCTTGAACACAGTTGAATTGGGGGTATTGGTGAGGTAGGTCTTGAGGTCATAACTGAGTGTTAATCTTGATGATGCACTGACCACCACCTGTCAGCAAACCAAAGGAAAATCTGTACCTAAGTTCTTAGAAAATATTGTTCTTTCCATCTCTACCCTTCATAACTTATTCAACCAAAAGCATCCATTTCACAGAAGTGCAAACTGCCCTTCTACTTCATCACATATTTAAGAACCACAAAATCTATTTACCTTTGAGAAGAAAATAACATTTTTTTCCTAAAAGGAGGTCTTTGTCCATTATTCTTTTTGACATCTTCCCTTTGGATGACTCCCTATTAAAATGCCTTTAGGGGCGCCTGGGTGGCTCAGTCGTTAAGCGTCTGCCTTCGGCTCAGGTCAGGATCCCAGAGTCCTGGGATCGAGCCCCGCGTCAGGCTCTCTGCTCAGCGGGAAGCCTGCTTCTCCCTCTCCCACTCCTCCTGCTTGTGTTCCTGCTCTCGCTATCTCTGTCGAATAAATAAATAAAATCTTAAAAAAAAAAAAAAAGCCTTTAAAGACAACTGCAACTTTCTTTAGTTTCATATAATCTCAGCCCTTTCTGAAACTTCAAAGGAGTTTGTTTCTCTCAATATACTTGTAATGTTCTGTCTTGTACTGTAGGTATTTTTATTTTTGTTAAAAATCACTCCTATTAGAATCTAAGTTCTTCAACTGAGAACCCTAATTTATCTTTGTATATCCTGTACTGTGCCTTGTATTTAAGGCAAGTGCTTAATGATTACAATGAGAGAAAATAATGATGGCCCTCTCCCCCCAAATATCAACTTAAATGTATATTATCTTGTCATTTATATCATTATGTCATTATTAGTGACACTATGTAATTACATTAAATGTATATTGTATTATAATACACTCTCCTCAGTACTACCACAATTTTTTTTTTTTTTTCAAATATTCAAGAACCTTGAAACCGAGTTAGTGACATTAAATTCTTAGTAAGGGAAGGAGTTTTGTCTTTTTCATCTTTGTGTTTCCAGTCTGGCACAGGGCTGACAGAGAAGAGGCCTCAATGAGTGACTGCTAGTTAGTGATTAAATGATTATTTTACAAAGTACACAAACTAGGATACGACCTTTTGACATCTCTGTAGCCTCTGATAGCACAGACCAGTTCCTCCCTTGTGACCCCCTTTCTCTTTGCTTTCCTAGCACTGAAACCCTTCTCAAACTCCTCAGGTTGTCTTCTCATGCTGCCTCTGTCCCCAGCCCTTTTATCTGCTCACCATACAAGTTCTCTTTAGATGTTATCTAATTTTCCCTTTGTACCTTTATAAACTTTTGCTGAAGCCACCCTGATTTATTCATTGGTCTTCAAGCAACATCTACTTTTATTTGGCTTTGCACATCTATGCCTTTAGTCTAAAATGCCTTCTCTTTTTGGGGCGCTTGAGTGGCTCAGTCAGTTAAGCACCTGACTCTTGGTTTTGGCTCAGGTCATGATCTCAGGATTGTGATCTCAGGGTTGTGAGATTGAACCCCAAGACCACCTCTGCACTTGGTGGGGAGTCTGCTTGAGATTCTCTCTCTCCCTCTCCCCCTCCCCAACTCATGTGTGCTTTCTCTCTCAAATAAATAAATCTTAAAAAAATAAAATTAAATGCCTTCTATTTTATCTGCCAAATTCCTAATCATCAAGGCTCTTTTTTTAAAAATTTTATTTATTTATTTGAGAGAGAGAGAATGAGAGACAGAGAGCACGAGAGGGAAGAGGGTCAGAGGGAGAAGCAGACTCCCCGCTAAGCAGGGAGCCCGATGTGGGACTCGATCCCGGGACTCCAGGATCATGACCTGAGCCGAAGGCAGTCGCTTAACCAACTGAGCCACCCAGGCGCCCCAAGACTATTTTTTTGTGTGCCATGACTCAGATTTCAAGATTCAGTTTAAATGTCACTTCTAGAAAATTTAGCCTTAATGTCTAAGCAGAATTAAGTGACTTTCTTTCTTCTGTATTTTTTTTTTAAAAGACTTATCCACCTCTTTGAGAGAGAGAATTCAGGAGTGGGGGGAGGAGCAGAGGGAGAGGGCGAGAAGCAGACTCTGTGCTGAGTACAGAGCCTGACTCAGAACTCAGTCCCACAACCCTGAGATTACGACCCAAGCCAAAATCAAGAGTCAAACGCTTAATTGACTGAGCCACGCAGGTGCCCCTCTTCTGTATCCTTCTTTTTTTTTTTTAGATTTTATTTATTTATTTGAGAGAGAGAGAGCATGAGCAGGGAGAGGGGCAGGAGAGCAGAGAGAAGCAGACTCCCCACCGGGCAGGGAGCCCGATGTGGGCTTTGATCCCAGGACCTTGAAATCATGACCTGAACTGAAGGCAGACGCTTAACCTATTGAGCCACCCAGGCATCCTCCTCCCCCACAAATTTTATTTTAAGCTGTACATCCAGAGTCACACGCCTCCCCCAGGCATGTCTGGACTCCAGGAGCCCTTCTAACATGTCACTTGTAAAGCAATGGTCATTTATGTTGTAGTTATTTAAACTGTCTACATGTAATTATTTCCGTCACCACTAGACTGTGAATTCCTTACAATAAGGCACCAGATACCATGTGGGCACATACTGGGCAATTTACTCATCTATAAAATTGGGATAAAACTTTGCAGGGTTGTGAAGATTAGAAGTGAGTTATACTGGATGTAAAATCAAAATTTAAAAAAACAGATGCAGGGGCGCCTGGGTGGCTTAGTCATTAAGCGTCTGCCTTCGGCTCAGGTCATGATCTCAGGGTCCTGGGATCGAGCCCTGCACCGGGCTCCCTGCTCGGCGGGAAGCCTGCTTCTCCCTCTCCCACTCCCCCTGCTTGTGTTCCCTCTCTCGTTGTGTTTCTCTCTGTCAAATAAATAAATCTTTAAAAAACAAAAAAACCCCACAAAAAACAGATGCAAAATGCCAAGCCCATAGTAGATGCTCAACAAACAATAGCTGTTACATTTGAGTAATGAAAAGAGGAACAAACAGAGGAGGGAGACCCGACGTGTATTTAAGGGGAAAGAGAAAAGGCTTCATCAAGCCAATCCTTCACTTGTTCAACCATTTCACCTACTAAAGGATGTTGCTTCAGCAATTCTCCCTACTCCTACATCACATTTTCCCTTCTCTACTAAATCATTCCTAAATAATTTTTTCTCCCATCTCAAAAAATGATCAACAAAACAAAAATTTGACTCCAGTTCCTCACAGAGCTGTCTTCCGCCCACCATCCACACGTCCTCTCAATTCTCCAGACTTCCGCTCCCATCACTGCACTGAAGCCACTCATCAAAGTAACCACTCTGTACTGCGAACCCGTTAGTCTTTGTTTTCAGCTTACCTATCAGTAACATCTGACATGGCTGATCACTCCCTCCCTCCTTGAAATACAGGGATCCCTCCACTTTTCAAAAATTTGCATTAAGCCTCATCACTTTTATGAAAGACATTAATAAGTGGTTTCCCTAAGGAAAAGAAATCCAAAGATTTTTGCTTTTATAAAAAAAGGTAAAAAGTAAAAGCAGCATTCAGCATTTGTTTTGCAGCAAGCCATTACAGAGGCAGCATGCACCCCAGGCCTCTTCCTTGGGAACCACACTCAGCAGCTTAGCATTTAGCCATGTAGCTTTTCTTTTTTTAAGATTTTATTTATGAGACAGAGAGAGAGAGAGTGAGCATGACTGGGAGGGAGGAGCAGAGGGAGAGGGACACGCAGACTCCACGCTGAGCACGGAGCCAGACGCAGGGCTCGATCTCAGGACCCTGGGATCACGATCTGAGCTGAAATCCAGTCGGACGCTTAACCTACTGCACCACCCAGGCAGGCGCCCCTCAAATGATGGCAATTCTGTCCTTTTAGTTATTGAGTCAAAACCCTGAAGTCATTTTTTTTTTTTTAAACTTCAAGTCATTCTTGTTTCTCTCAGACTTAATATGATCTGCCACGAAATCCTATTGGCTCCACCTGTAAAGTGCACTAGACTCTGACCGGCTTCTCCCCGCCACCTCCGTTAGCAGCCTGCGCCCCGGTCCCCACCATCTCTCACCTGGATCGCTACGAGAGCAGCTTCCCAGCTTCAACCCTTGCCCCTACGGTCTGGTACCACCATGTTTGGGGGGGTTGGCATTGTTTTATTTATTTTTTATTTATTTTTAAATTTATTTTTAAAGATTCTATTTATTTACGTGAGAGAGAGAGAGACAGCGCACGAGCCAGGGGGAGGGGCAGAGGGAGAGAGAGAAGCAGACTCCCTGCCAAGCAGCGAGAACAATGCGGGGCCTCGATCCCAGGACCCTGAGATCGTGACCCGAGCCAAAGGCAGATGCCCAACCGACCGAGCTACCCAGACGCCCCTAATGTTGTTGTTTTAAAAATCATGTGCAGCTGATGGGGCGCCTGGGTGGCTCAGTCGTTAAGCGTCTGCCTTCGGCTCAGGTCATGATCCCAGGGTCCTGGGATCGAGTCCCGCATCAGGCTCCCTGCTTGGCGGGAAGCCTGCTTCTCCCTCTCCCACTCCCCCTGCCTGTGTTCCTGCTCTCGCTATCTCTCTCTCTCTCTGTCAAATAAATAAATAAAATCTTAAAAAAAAAAAAAAAAATCATGTGCAGCTTAACAGGATACATGTGTATGAATATACCCTAATACATAATTAAAATATTTTTTAAAAGATTTATTTATTTATTTATTTGAGCGGGGAAGGGCAGAGGGAGAGAGAGAATCTCAAGCTGACTCCCTACTGAGCACAGAGCCCGACATGGGGCTCAATCTCACAACCCTGAGATCATGATCTGAGCCAAATCGCTGAACTGACTGAGCCATCCAGGCGCTCCACCACAGTGATATTTTATTTTTTATTTTTATTTTTATTTTTTCTCGCCCCACCTCCCCCACAGTGATATTCTAAAGTATAAATCACACTAGTCATCCTTCTGAAACTTTTTTTTTTGAGGAGAGAGAGAGCGAGCAGGGGGGAGAAGCAGTGTGAGAGGGAGAAGCAGACTTCCTGCCGAGCAGGGAGCCCGAAGCAGGGCTCGATCCCAGGACCCTGAGATTATGACCCGGGCCGAAGGCAGATGCCTAACCGACTGAGCCACCCAGGTGCCCCTTATTTATTTATTTATTTTTCCTTCTGGTTAAAAATCCTAATCACTGTTTAGCTTTGTGTTCCAAAGTTTTCTGGCTGGCTTTATATCTGACATGTCAGTAGATTTCTTTTCCTGGGATGTGTATTCTATATGCATATCCCCAAATATGGAAATAGTCACCCTGGCCTCGTTAGGGTTACCTCTCGATATGTTTTCACCACTCCTGGGATGTCATGAAAAACTGTTGCTATTCCTGGACTCCTGGCCACTCCCACTCCAGTGCTAGTGTCTGTTTGTAGAATGTTGTCAGCAGAAATCATCCATATCCCAGGTTCACCTAGGAAAAGACAAGAGAAACCACTTGGTCACAACCTCTGATCTAAATGGACGGTCACTCTAACCTTATTCAGACTCTGTATCAGTAGACCATTCAAGCATACAGATATCTCTTCCTACGAGGAACATCCAGCTTTGAAGATAGCTTTATTTTCTGAATATCAGGCTCCCCTTTATATACCATCATACCCACAAAATAAAACAAGGATTACTGACCTTCAGAATCACAGAAGGAGCTACTTAGTTGGAGAATATAACTGTTCTTAGGAAAAAGGAAAAACTCTTTTTACACACAGCGATAACTCTCTTTCAGCTACTAATGGATATCAGCAGAAGACTGTGAGAAGGTGACAGCTGGTAGGAGAGAAGGTTTGTTTGCTTTGGCTTAAGTCTCAAGGTGGCAGAGGAATGCTACCTTGAATTTAGGTTAGAGTACTGATCCTGGCATTTGGTCCTTTTCCTTCCTCATTCAAAGTGGTATAGATTTAGGATGTCCAAGTGTTCCAGAATGGAAGACAGAAGTACAGTCCTGACAAAATCTAGCAGAAGAGTCAAGTAACAGTGTTCTTTCACTGACAAGAGATTAACAATCATAAGATTGTAACTCTGTCAACCCTAAAGCAGGTCTAGCTCAATGGCCCTGGGTTACATGTTAGTGGTGGTTGCTTGCAAATCAGTCGTTACAGGATTTGGGGATCTGACCTGAGCTGAGTGGACTCCCTCTGAATCAAGCCCGAAATATATAGAATCTGGCCCCACATCACATCACTGTACCCAGACACATGGATCCAGTTCCCAGAAGAGGTCACAGAGCCACTTACCACCCCCATCCAATCCTACTTGGATGGATTATTTGGATGCATCCACCCAGGCAGGGTACACTGCTTTGGAATATGCTTTCTGTAAACCCAGAGAATTAATACTCATTTCTTAACCAAAGACTGATGTTCTTGCACTCAGTAGTACTTCCTAGGGCAGAAATGCTTTGCTGATCAAGAGTATAGTTTAGCCCAGTACAAGGCCAAACCTTATTACAGGGATGATATATTTAAGAGTTAGGCCTTCAGATGTCCCTCACAAAACAGTGTACTCACAATTGGTTCCTAGAACTAAAGCCTTACTGCATTTTCCTTCATTCTTTACTGTTGTTCAGTTTATCAATTACCCTCCTTCAGAAGCTGGGAATGGGGGAGAAGACAAGGTACCCGCACCACCTACATAATACAGTGAGCTATGCGATCAGGAGATGAGTGATCAATATTCCTAGAGAGGCCCTCAAGATTTTTTTCTTTTTTAAGATTTTATTTTTGGAGGCACCTGGGTGGCTCAGTTGGTTAAGCATCCAATTCTTGATTTTGGCTCAGGTCATGATCTCAGGGTCCTGGGATCAAGCCCCACCCTCAGGCTCTGGACTCAGCGGGGTGTCTGCAATTTGATTCTCTCGCTCCCTCTCCCTCTGCCCCTCCCCCCACTACACTTTCTTAAATAATCTTTAAAAAAAATTTTTTTTTAGAGTCGGTTTTCCTTCTCCTCTTGAAACTTTTGTTTTTTAAAGATTTTATTTATTTATTTCAGAGAGAGAGAGAGAGAGAGAGCACGAGAAGGGGGAGGGTCAGAGGGAGAAGCAGACTCCCTGGTGAGCAGGGAGCCCGATGTGGGACCCTGGTATCATGACCTGAGCCAAAGGCAGTAGCTTAACCTACTGAGCCACCCAGGTGCCCAAATATTTTATTTTTTTAAATAATCTCTACACCCAACATGGGGCTTGAACCTACAACCCCGAGATCAAGAATCCCATGCTCTGACTGAGTAGGCCAGGTGACCCTAGGCCTTCAGATTTTAAATCGTTTCGAAAAAATTATCTAAGGGATGAGTTGCTTTCTCATCCTGTCAGCTGTGAGGTTAAGAAAGGGAAGGTATCCAAACCATTGTGGTTGAGGAGGTGAGTCCTGAAGCAGATGACATCTCCAACAAAGGTGAGCTGGGTGTCTGGCTCAATGGCATGCTCCACAGCAACAGGGACGTAATCTGCCACACCTGGGTGCCTCCGGTCCCAGATTCCCAAAAGCGTAACTCCTGTGTTCACTGCCTGGGCCACATAAGTATAGTTCCTATTCCCTGGCCCAATAAGTAGCAGGTCATCTCTGAAAGGAGATAAGAAAGTAGCAGGTCATCTCTGAAAGTTCACTGTTAGGACACAGTTCTGGGAGCAGAGCTGATCACAGCATTTTCTATTCAACAGCTCAAAGGTTCAGAAGGAATTCTATGGTGGAGGGCAAGCAACAAGTGGCCAAGGGTCAGGTCTATTACCTTTATATACAGAGTACCCAGTAAGCCCCCCCCACTTTTTTTAATTAAAAATTTGTTTTCCAGTACAGCTTTTTTTTTTTTTTTTTTTTTTAAGTAGGCTCCACACCCAGCGTGGCTTGAACTCACAACCCTGAGATCAAGACCTGAGCTGAGATCAAGAGTTGGATGCTTAACTGACTAAGCCATCCAGGCACCCCAGTACAGCTTTTTGATAATAATACTCCTACCAGCTCCCTATGGGGGCTTTCTGTGAACTAGGGCTTGACAGATTGAAGACACCCTGAAATTCTTCTTCATTAAACAACTAGCACCATTCTGGTGTTTCCCATCCTAATAAAAAAAGGAAAGATCAGATTCCGAGTAGAGAACATTGAGAGGCATTTACTGGATAACCCTAGGCTATCTGCACAATTTCTACCACAATATAGACATCATTCCTTTGATTCCACACCTGTTCAGAGCCAGATGAAGCTGGGTGTTGTGTGTGTGGAATTTCTCTCCAATGCTGTTATAAAACTGGACAACGAAGGTGAGAGACATGCCCACAGGAAAGGCTGGCAGAGTCCTCCCGTGGGCTGCATACAGCTTGGGTTGGCTGCTCATCCGCACGTATGTCACTGGCGCCACCTGCGGGCGGGAGAAGGGCCATTGGAGAGGAGCTGCCATAGATTCTGGAGTCCTGACCTGAGATGACTTAAATCAGAGCTGAGTAAGAAATACGACAGTACAGGAAATGGCTCCTGAATTATTAAAGCTAAGAGAATATGGAGAGAAGTTGGAGCTTTCTTTTTAAGATTTTATTTATTTACTTGAGAGAGCGTGCGCGTAGATGAACAGAGGAGGGGCAGAGGGAGAGGGAGAAGCAGGCTCCCCGCTGAGCAGGGAGCCCGATGCAGGACTCAATCCCAAGACCCTGGGACCATGACCTGAGCCGAAGGCAGACACTCAACTGACTGAACCACCCAGGTGCCCCATGGAGAGAGAGAATCTCAAGCAGACTCCATGCCCAGTGTGGAGCTGGACACAGGGCTCGATCTCACAACCGTGAGATCATGACCTGAGCTGAAACCAAGAGTTGGATGCTTAACTGAATGTGCCACCCAGGCGCCCCATGTTAGACTAAATTTTTTAATTCTAATAACAAAGCCTCATTTTGATAGCAATAGTTCTACCCTCTCCCACACCCTTTTGCCAACACTGCTCAGAAGTGTACCAATTTAAGGCTAATCCCTCTTATAACAAGGCCTCTAAAGGCCACTTTTGATGGCTTATACCCATGTCAAGATTGTCCTCTTATCTTACAGTTCGTTCTGACCTCCAGGGAAGTTCCTAGTTCTTAAACCAGGAAATCTGCCTCTTCAGGCCATGGTATTCCTTTTATTTTTTTGAGTAAGTTCCTGAACTCACCTGAACTCCAGTTATGGTTGTTTGGTTGACTCCGAAAGGTTCTACAGAAGTGACTTCCAACACAGCAGTACCTGCAATGGAACCAGCTTTCAGGAGCCCTTCGCCATCCTCCTCGATGACAGATGAATTAGGGAAACACTTGAGAACACGGGAACTCACAAAGGCGGCCCCTTCCCTAGGGAACAAATGGAACAAGTGGCATCTCTTGGGGGCTCTGACCAGAAAGAAAGGATATTGCCAGGATTACTGTTAGAGACTGTACTCAGGAAACCACTTGCCATTCTCCATGTTGTGTGCTTATTTGTTCCTCAAGTAAAAGTCTGCCTTTGGATTATGCCTATCTCTTTAAAAATCACACCCCATCACATATTTATCATTAAAAAATCATTCAGCTTGGGGCGCCTGGGTGGCTCAGTTGGTTAAGGGTCTGCATTTGGCTCAGGTCATGATCCCAGGGTCCTGGGATCGAGCCCCACATCGGGCTCCCTGCTCAGCCAGGAGTCTGCTTCTCCCTCTGCCTCTGCCCCTCCACCCTCACTCGTGCTCTTTCTGCTTTCTCTGCTCTGTCTCTCAAATAAATAAATAAAATCTTAAAAAAAATAAACATAAACAAAATATTCAGCTAAAAGGATTGAAAACAGATATTCAAACAAATAGTTGTGTGTGAATATTCATAGCAGCATTATTCACAACAGCCAAAAGGTGAAAACAACCCAAATGTCCAACAAAAGATGAATGGATAAACTAAATATGTTATATCCATACTGTGGAGTAGTAGTCATTAAAAGGAACAAAATAGGGGCGCCTGGGCGGCTCAGTCGTTAAACGTCTGCCTTCAGCTCAGGTCGTGATCCTGGGGTCCTGGGATCGAGCCCCGCATCGGGCTCCCTGCTCGGCGGGAAGCCTGCTTCTCCCTCTCCCACTCCCCCTACTTGTGTTCCCTCTCTCGCTGTGTCTCTCTCTGTCAAATAAATAAATAAGATCTTTAAAAAAAAAAAAAAAAAGGAACAAAATAGGGGCACCTGGGTGGCTCAGGTCATGATCTCAGGGTCTGGGATCGAGCCCCGCGTCAGACTCCACGCTTAGCGGGGAGTCTGCTTCTCCCTCTCCCTCTGCCCCTCCCCCTACTCATGCTTGCTCTCTCGCTCTCTCTCAAATAAATAGGTAAAATCTTAAAAAAAATAAAAGGAATGAAATATTAATACATGCTATAATGGGAATGAACCTAGAAAACATGTGAACTGAAAGAAGCCAACACAAAAGGTCACATGTTGTACGATTCCATGTAATAAATGAAATACACAGAAGACTTAAATTCACAGAGAGAGATGATCAGTGGTTGCCAGAGGCTGAGAGGAGGGAAGAACAGGGAGTGACTGCTGATGGGTACGGTCTCCTTTGATGGTGATGAAGATGGAACTAGACAGAGGTGACGGTTGCACAATACTGTGATGCACTAAATTGTCCGCTTTAAAATGGTTAATTTGGGGGCACCTGGGTGGCTCACTTAAGCCTTCGGCTCAGGTCATGATCCCAGGGTCCTGGGATCGAGGCCCGCATCGGGCTCCCTGCTCAGTGGGAAGCCTGCTTCTCCCTCTCCCACTCCCCGTTTGTGCTCTCTCTCTCTCGCTGTCTCTCTCTGTCAAATAAAAAAATAAAATCTTTAAAAAAATTTTTTTAAATGGTTAATTTTATGTAACATGAATTTCACTTCAGCTAAAAAAACTTATTTGTGGGTTAAAAAAATCACCTAGAAGGCAAGAGTTCTTTCCATGTTCCTAAGGGTAAGGTTGGAACCTGGCCTGCCCTTCCCCACTCTCCTCACCTGTTGGTGTGGAGTCTGAGCTGGGAATTCATGGGCATCAGAATTTGCTCAGGCTGGCACTCTGGAAAGAACAGTTGGAGTTTCTCAAACACCTAAAGTGAGAAAATAATGTCTTCCTCATTTCTGGAAAAGACAAAACGATGACCTTTGCTCGCGTATCAACTACAAATCAACGTCCACCTCACTTCAGCTTAGCCTGAGGGTCCATGACACTCTTTTCCAAATGAGCCAGACACTTAAAATGCACCTTGGTATTCTACAGAATACAAATCTAATATTAGCCCTGCTTCTGACAAAGCTACACTGACCAACCACATCCTCTGTATCACTTAGATATTAGGTATAAAATAATTTTGAAATTTCTAATTTTAGCTCTGGTAACCTGAAAAGAGATTTGAGAACAAAAACTTATAATAATAAATTAGCTAGTCCTAGTAAAAAGCTCCTTCCTCTACCCCTCACTGAATCAGAGAAACAAAACCAAAATAAAGGAAAAAGATAGAAAAAGAAAAAAAAATTAGTCCTAAATTCAGAGGTAGAGAAACTTATTTGCCCCCCACAAATGATCATTTTTCTTTTGAACACTAAAAACAACAGGGCCAGTTAGCTTTCAGCCTCAGAACACCTGTAGAAACCAACCATTCATGCTCTTACACCTTACTGGAAGTTAGGGTTAGATCCCCTCAGTGGATGGTATCATAATATCTATGGTAGGCAGAGCAGCTCAGAAACGAACCCCTCTTTAGTTATTATGGTTTCATATCCTGTGTTTATTGTGTGGGGAGTTGAGGGGAGTGCATGTTCTTACAGTTTCTAGTATCAATACTTATATAGATGCAATTAGCAAGAATGACAAAGATCTAGAAACTATGAGCCTATCCTAGGGCTCCCTCTAGCAATTTCTCTACCTCTATCCAGACAAAGCTCCTCGTGGATGATAAAAGAATATAACCTTCTTCTCCTTGATACGTAAAAACAAGATTTAGGTTTGGGACCTTACCAGGATCTGAACTTCATCAGACAGTTCCAACAAATTCCCCTCAAGCTGCCCAGAGGAACTGTTCATACAGCGGACAGTGACTCTGATACTGGTGCGACCAGCTGCTTTTGTGTGGACAACCATGGCAAAGTTATTCTCTACTGGGAGCTGTAGGAAAACCTGGAAGACAGTTAGGAATGGATTAAGAAATATTCATTAATAATCACTGTGCCCTTCCCTCTGTGTTGTTACGATAAAGAAAATGTATGCTAGATAGATCTGTATAAAAGAACTAGAGTACCAGGGATTATTTTCATAGTTATTTCTTTTCATATTCCCAGCAACACAGTCACCCCTCAAGTAAACTCTGTGTATAGCACTCAACTAATTCTGGCAAGCCTCTCTGACAGTCTCATGTTATCTTGAAGTCAATCCATTCACAGGAGAATGAAAATGAAGAAAGGGGTTTCTAAAATGGCTTCAGAGAGTAGAACTTGAATTGGGAGAAGTGAGACAATCTACCCCTAGAGTTCAGAGTGGTAGCAAGGAAGGAAGAGGACAAGGAAGGAGAGCTATTTCAGGACTATGCTCACCCTAGTGGACCATCTCCCTACTGCTTCCCCACCACTCTGGCCCAGACTGGATAAGGCCATCGGGAAGGCAGGGCCAACGTTAAGACACATGTTGGAGTAGACACCTGCCTACCTTTGGGGCACTCATTTCATGCCCTTTCTCCTGCCTTTTTGCTGTCCAGAGCCTTCAAGACCTTTCTTCCAGCTCTCTTGACTCCAGAGTCCCAAGTTCCAAAATCACCTTTCCCTCCTCCCCTACAGAAAAATTCCCATTTCCTTTATGCAGATCTCAGTCAGTTGTCTGGAAGGAAGTCTTATGCTAAAGAACAAGTGGTTTAATAATATGTTTGATCCAAGTGAATCTCTTGAGTGTTGACACCACATGCAGGAGACCTCCATGTGGGGCCGGCTCAGCTCACCCTGCAGGGTCTGAGGCAGGAAGAGAAACTCTGTGTATGGCTCTCGATCACTTTTCCTAGAGACAAGAGTTGGGCTTTAGATAAAATTGGAGGAAGGGAGAAATAGAACAGATGCTAAAGGCCTATGCCATCCCCTCATTTCATACAATCTCTGTTTGCTAGTCAAGAAAGAGAGCTGAATTCCTGTGCAGAACTCTGCCAAACTAAGTACCGTTCCATCTCTCCTCAATTCTGAGTATAAGCAGGCTCAGGGAAGTCCACGACAGATAGAAGACCCAAACACCAGAGTTTCCCTAGACTACAGATCTAGGATATTTTTAGAAGGATTACAAATAGATTTTGTAACTTTTTTCAGACTTCTCTTTTCTTTTTAGCTGGCTCCAGAAATACCTAATTAATTCTAGCTCCTGTAACCTCTCTGTTCTCTCCCAAGATCTACCTCTAACTCTTTATTCTTGTGGGCACTGAGTAGTGACCTACTGGGTAACTTGGCTGCAGGTTCCTTCTTCCTAAGGATCTAGGCGGCTGCCACTGTCCCCAGACCACCCTGGGTGGGTTCTCTCAAACTGACCATCCGGTAACAATACTGTAAACGAGGTAAAGTTAGCTGTAGCGTCCCCTGCCTCCCTCCCTCCTCTCTCTAATTCTTCTTCAGGTTTCTGAGCAAGGCTTAATGCTGTGTGCATTACGACATCAGAACTATTTTCACTCATCACAGAGCGTAAGCTCACCTCAGAGCTACCGCAGGTTCAGCGCCAGACCACCACAGTAAAGCAAATGTTGCAATAAAGCGAGTCAAATGAATTTCCTGGTTTTCCAGTGCACATAAAATTTACGTTTACACTATACTATTAGTCTATTAGGTGTGCAATAAATAGCATTATGTCTAAAACAATGTACCTATCTTAATTAAAAATACTTTATTGCTAAAAAATGCTAACCGTCATCTGAGCTTTCAGTGAATCATACTCACTGATCGATCACAGGTCACCATAACAAATAAAATAATAGTGGAAAAGTTTGAAATATTGTGAGAATTACCAAACTGTGACACAGAGAACAGAGTGAGCAAATGCTGTCAGAAAAACAGCACCAACAGCCTTGTGGTTGCCACAAAGCTTCCATTTGTAAAAACATGCAATATCTGTGAAGCACAATGAAGCAAAGCCCAGTACAGTGAAGCGTGCCAATGTATATAGTTTGTATTCATAACGTGTTACTACTACTTATGGAACATAGTCAAATGCTCACAAATCAATATTAAGGGAAACACTGTTTTTGAGAGCTCCTTCCAGCAAAGTATATTAAAAATTACATAGCATTATCTGAGTCCTCAAATTGAATTCTTCATATGATTTGTAGGTTTCCAGAGTACACAGAACAAGGGGAGGAGATTAGTAACACTGTGTAGTTTAGAAAGTAAAGTCAGTCTCAAACTTGATGAAATAAGGTAAATTACTATTAATGTCCCTGAGATGACATAATAAACAGACACATTCCTACCTCTGAATGCCTGGGTACTAGATCCAATACATCCCTTTTGCTCATGGACCAGTGGAATGTGAGCCCAGGGTTGGCATTGCTGAAGGAGAAAGGGGTCTGGGTACTGGTCACTCCCATGACGTAAACTGGCATCTGAAAAGAAGAAGGAGTGCTGGGCTGGATATCCTGCCCAGCTGGCATTACCAGAGTACACCGAGGCAGAGCCACCGTACTGACCTCAGTTGCTGCGATGAGTCGAGTAGCAGCTGCAAGGATCCTAACAGCCCTTAGCTGAACCACTTCAATGTGCACTTCATCCTGCTCAACAGGTAGAAGCAAGCTTAGGCTAAGAGGGAGTGTCTGTGCAGTGGACAGAGGATGCTTACGATAACTAGTTTGTTGTTGTTTGGGGCATTCAACAACAAAAAATATGCCATAGATGTGTTTGTTTTTGTTCCCTGAACAATTCCTTAAGGATAGGGACTATGTCTTGTAACAATGCCAAATACTCTGTGGGGTTTTTCCCTAAAGATTACATATTTCCCATGCTTGGTTAAGAGAATGCCAGGTAAGGGACTCAAAGGGTTTTTCTGAGCTGCTGACACCCTCCTCCTCACCACCCCACATGCCCCAATATGGTTCCCAGATGGAAAAGTGGAAGCAGAGCAGAGCAAAGAACCAATACCTGAGAAAACACAATGACTTTGCCAGTATCTTCATTTACTGTCTGGATGGTGCCATGGACCACAGCCGTGCCAACTACCTTCCCTGTAACCTGCCCCCTCCTATTCACAACAGCCACAGTCTGGTTACTGATAGAGAAGTGAATGATAGATTGGGGCTGGGGGCCACCTTCAGACATGACCTGGAATTTAAACATGCCAGTAAATGAAGGAACATGGGGAGAAATCACATCTCTTTTCCCAACATTTCATCCAAGCAATTTGACCTCTTAGCCTCCCCCACTTCCCAACAGACATATCCCACATCAACTCAAATGCAGAAGAAACGCAAGTGCCACATATGATCTATGGGGTTCCCGGAGGTAGGTTATACCCTGTTCATGAGGGGACAGGAAAGGACTAATTTTCTTCTTTATCAGATCCTGCTGTACTTGGCTGGGAGTAGACAAGAGGAGGCCAATAGGAAGAAGGGGGTGCGTGTGTGTTGGGGTGGGACAGAGCAGAGTGAGGAGGAAGGGTAAATCGTATTTCCTGACTTTGAGATCACCTGCATCATGTTAGTTGGAATCAGTGTCATTTTCTCTGGAACAAGTCTGAATGGAGGAAACACCTTGAAGGAGAAGACCAAACAGAAAACAGGGACGGACTAGAACCAATTTCATAACAAATGATCATGCAGCTTATTCTAAGGAAAAAATCCTACACACAGACATGGATTTTACTTTATTTATAAATATAAATTTATTTATAATAGCAAAAACTTATAAATGAGAATGCTTAAAACTTATACGTCCACTCATTGGAATAAAAGTGGTCATTAAAGTTATATTTATAATTATCTTTCTTTTTTACTTTTTTTCAAACATATATAAAAGTAGAGAGAGCAGTATAATGAACTCTGGTACCTATTACCCAGCTTCAACAACTGCCAACACAGGGCCAACAATGAACTTTTAATGACATAAAAAATACTATTGATATAGAATTAGGATGAAAAAAGCAGTATGATTCATCTATGTTAAAATAAGCATGGGGAAGAAATGAAGGATTATTAATAACGAACGGTTGCCTCTAAGTAGTGGAATTATAGGTGATTTTCATTCTGCATCTTTATTATTTCTTTTGCTTTCCAAATTTTCTACAAGAAGTGTATTACTTTTATACAGAAAAACAAAAACCTAAAACAAATTACGTATTGTTTCAAGAGTTAGACAACTATCATTTTACTTAGTCAAATAATTTTTAACTTATGCAAAATAAACAGAAAAAGATGAATAAAGCTAAATAAGATGAAGTATTAATTTTGGATGAGATAATTTCCTTACCTCAATCTGGCGAGGAGCCGATGTGAATTTCCTCCCCATCTTGTCCCTGGCAATAGCCACAAGTGTGGTTTGCCCAACAGAGACAGCTCGAAGGATATAATTTTCAGAGTATTCATCCTGTTCCTCCATTAGCCTGCAAAGACATAGGTGTTTTTAGGTAAGAAAGATTTGATTTTGGGGCACCTGGGTGGCTCAGTCAGTTGAGCGTCCAACTCTTGGTTTTGGCTTGGGTCCTGGTCTTGGAGCCATGGGATGGAGCCCCTTGCCAGGCTCTGCACGGAGTCTCCTAGTCCCTTTCCCTCCCCCTAAAGTCCCTCCCAAAATAAATACATAAAATCATTAAAAAAAAAAAAAAGATTTGATTTTAAGAGTAGCCAGTTATGCTTCTTTCTAAGATGCATAACATTTTCTGTTCATTTTAACTCTAGTTAAAGGGAATTGCCAGAAAATAAATTTCCACAGTCAAGACAAAGTTCATGGCAATGGCAGGAAGCTCCTGAAGGCAAAATACTTGTTCTAAGGCCCCAGAGGAATAAGGGCAACATAAACATAAGACTGGCAAAACTGCAAATACTAAAGCACCTTGGAATTTCTGTATTCTTTTGCAGAGGGAATACCAGCACCTCTGCTTCTAGATAGATTTTTGAAGGTCCTCCATCCTGAAGCACCCTAGAGGATACTATCCAAGGAGAAGTTTCATAAAATGGAAATACTCACAAGACACGTGAGTTTGTCCCTAAACAACCGTTCTGAGGACGTGGAAGGGGTAGGGGTACTTTGTAGAGAGCCGAATATGGCGGGAGAGTACGGGCCCAAAGAAGAAAATCTGAAGTAACACAGGGACAGCTGACTCTTGATGTTCGGCCTGGGGAGAAGGAAGTGTTGAGGTGGTACTCACGTCAGGGTGACGATGGCAGAAGCCAACTGCAGTTTAAGCTCCATGTTTCTGAAGTATTTATTTCGGAATGGGCGTTTGGAAGAGCCAAGAACCCTCACAGTTACTAACACGGTTTTACCTATTTCAACCTAGTAGTTAAAAAAGAAAAGTAATTTTAGTAGAAGTGTCTCATTCACCAAGTACAGTCTAACTAACTCTTTGAGGGTGACAAACTGTGCTGAATGCTCCTGGTCAGCCTTTTATCGAAAAACCTAATCTACCAGTGCTAGTTTATCTGCTCTTCAATACTCTATTCATCTTATAATGTTGGAATGTTGTTCTTTAAGGACAGGTATTTCCATTAACATCACTGAAGGTCCTGCGGCTGCAAGCACAGGAGCCACACAGACTATATAAAGTGAGGCTACAGGGCAAGCATGAGGCCTGCTTCTCTGATGCGAAACTGCAAACGTCTCTCACCTTATCAATCAGATCAAGTTCCAGCTCTTGTATGTCTGACACCCTGAGGTAGGCCACTGCTGGACCCAGGAAAGCCAAGCACAGATCGTAGACCTCCAAGGTGAGCAATCCAGGGTGTACTGGAACTAACTAGAAGGGAGACGACGGCAGCTGGATAAGGAAGCACACATGCTCCAAACATAATCAAAGCAACTATTTTCATTCAAAGCACAAAATACAACAACTTACTTCCTTTCTGATGGGAACTGAGAGGTCACATTACATGTTTCAGGCACAGCACAATATGCACCCTTAACAAATATTAACTGATAAAGAGCAAGGTTTAAGTTGACTGAATTCAAGCAGAATCCAACATACATATCCAGCTTCTTAATTATGAACAAGGAAGGGATTTCATGAAGAAAGTCCAGTCCATTTATGCTGAAATCACCAGTGGGGGAGGAAGCATGAGAACAACCTGGTTTTCTGTCACATGCTACAGATCCTGCCCCGAGTAGTAGGTACTTTCACACCCTGTACACAGTGCTGCAATCTCCCCCCTCTTAAACAGTATGACCTTTGAGCTCTTAGAAGGAAAGAAAATATACATATATGTTAATAGAAGGTATTATTTTTATTACTAAAAGTCAACTAAAAGCAAATCCCTTGGCATACTGATTACAAAGATAGCTTAATATATTGAGTTGTCATATCCTGGCTAAAAACACCATATACTCAAGTTATGAAGTCAACAGTACAACTAATTATCCACACTGGGGCACCTGGGTGGCTCAGTCGTTAAGCATCTGCCTTTGGCTCAGGTCATGGTCCCAGGGTCCTGGGATCGAGCCCCGCATCGGGCTCCCTGCTCAGCTGGAAGCCTGCCTCTCCCTCTCTCACTCCCCCACCTTGTGTTCCCTCTCTCTGTCTCTCTCTGTCAAATAAATAAAAATCTTAAAAAAAAAAAATTATCCACACAGTTCTGTGCTTTGAAATTTATAGAAATGAACCTTCTTTTCATGGAAATCTTACAATTAGATGTCTTCTACACTGTCTCAGTTCAATCAGAAACAAAAATTGCCCAGCGAGTTGAAGGGAAAAAAAAAAAAAGCTTGTTTTGGGTTGGAGAATCTATGAAGGTTAAAAAATGAGGCAGATGTTACTTTTATAACAAGTCTGAGACATACAATGGAATTTTTCTAATCATTCTCGTAAGGATGAACTTTGACCTGAGACTATCAACTTGGGACTATCTCTAAACCTCACCTGGATAGAGCTTTCTGCTTCCATGTAAGTGACGGTGACAATGTCCTGCTCACTGCTATTGACCAGAAAATAACCAGATCCTTCCACAAGGCTAAATATCTCCTATGGAAAGATCAGACACAGAATGCTCCATTCTCTTTGGTTTTGAAATAATTCAGAGAAAACAACTCCTACCTACTTAAGGAAGAGTATGGGATTAAAAGATTAAGGTCAATGGACCAAAGACAAACTATGATTATTACAGCATTACTACAAAGGATATTGCACCTAATTATTACACATATGTTACATATGCTTCTCAGTGATTTTCAACACATAAGTGAGCTTTTTTTATTGCCATACTATTAATCTCAATAACCTCATACCCGTCCCCTCCAGTCGGACCCCATTTAACTAGACCCCTCCAACTTTCACCTTCACATCGGGGTGGTTATAGATGGTGGCATTCTCGGGCAGTACAGTTACATCGTCCACCAGAAGCAGCTCCACAGCTGCAGATCTGGGCAAGTTGGAAAGTTTCTAGAAATGGAGAAAAACCACAAAGATAAGTATAAACTTTTAACTCCTCAGCTGAGAGAAGATTCCAGTGTTCTTTCACATGCCAAAGATAACAGAATCAGAGAGGTGCACAGTTCTCAGATTTACATTAGTTATAAGGGATTTTTGGTTTTTTTAAAGTTATAAATGAAGAGCCTTAAATTTCAGTGATTTCTATTTCTTACCTCTGGACTTTTCTTCTCTGAGTAGCCCACAAAATTGACTCCAATGAGTACAGTCCCTTTTAACTGATGTACTTTAAGGACCTGATGACCTGGAGACGTGAGAAACGATAAATGGAGAATACAAAAGTGTCTCCAGAAAACTAAATTCTGCCCTAATTTTTTCCAAATGGTGTTCTATTGCAGGAAGAAAAAAATACTTTGTAGGGAAATACACAAGAAACAGAAAACTGAGTTTTTGTGTTAATTGCTATTATATTCCTAGGTGACTCTGGGCAACAGCTTTATTTCTCAGTTTCTTTATTAAATGAGGGATTGGGCCAGGCAAAATCTAAAATTCTTTCCAGTTCTAATGGTGGGGGTATGGGGAAATTTTTGTTTGATTTAAAAATTGGAGTGAGGGGGTACCTGGGTGGCTCAGTCAGTTAAGCATCTGCCTTCAGCTCAGGTCATAATCCCAGGGTCCTGGGATCGAGCCCCACATTGGGCTCCTTGCTCAACAAGGAGTCTGCTTCTCCCTCTTCCTCTGTCCCTGCCCCCTGCTTGTACTCGCTCGCGTGCTCTTTCTCTCTCTCAAATAAACAAAATCTTTTTAAAAAACATTTTATTTGTTTGTCAGAGAGAGCACAAGCAGGGGGAGCGGCAGGCAGAGGGAGAGGGAGAAGCAGGCTCCCCGCTGAGCAGGGAGCCCGATGTGGGACTCAAACGCAGGACCCTGGGATCATGACCTGAGCCAAAGGCAGACGCTTAACCAACTGAGCCACCAGGCGCCCCAATAAATAAAATCTTAAAAAAAAAAAAATTGGAGTGAGAAATAAAGATACGGCCCTTCAGGGCCTTTCACTGTTCTAAACTGTCCTATAAATGTGAACGTCACATCTTGTCCACTTTATTTACTTATTTTTTTAGGATTTTATTTATTTGAGAGAGAGAGAGAGCACAAGCAGGGGAGAGGGAGAAGCAGGCTCTCTGCCGAGCAGGGAGCCCGACGCGGGGCTTAATCCCAGGACCCCAGGATTATGACCTGAGCTGAAGGTAGACGCTTAACTGACTGAGCCACCCAGGCGCCCCTCATCTCATCCACTGTAAATGTATTCCACATCAGAGCAATTCAAACTCCTTCAACTAGTGTTTGAAACTTTCTATAATCTGACCCTGTTTTACCTATTCTTTTTTTTTTCTTTTTAAAACTTTAACATAAATCTGCCACTTAATTCTTGTTTTATCCTCAACACAGTAGAATGACCATGCCTGAATCTGTGACACACTCAGGATGCTCCATCCATCCATCCATAAACAAAGATTTACTGAGGGGCTACTATATGCCAGGTCCCATGCCAGGTAAAGAGGGTGCAGAGATGAAGAGGAAAACCCAATCCTTGCCTTCCAGGAAGCCCGCAGCTTCAGTGTGGTGACTGAGGTAAGCACCACACTGCACGCTGAGTGCTCCTAGAGCAGCAGGTACAGGGCACAGGAAAGGAGCACCTTCCTTGGACTGGTAGCGTAGGGTTACAGGAAACTCACAGATGGCGAGAGGAGAACTTCAGCCCAGTGACAATGCAAGAAAAGAAAACATAAACACATGAAAGGAAAGAGGTAAGAGAAGCCTTGTCATGGCTAAGGATATAAAGTTGCTGAGTGGGGGTGCCCTGCTGGCTTGGCCAGAAGAGCATGCACCTCTTGATCTTGCGGTCATTTTCAAGCCCCACACTGGGTGTAGAGATTACTTAAAACAATAAAACCTTAAAAAATTTTTCTTAATAAATAAAGTTGTGGAGTGTGAGAAAAATGTAGGGTATACATGGGTAATAATAGCAGGTGAAGGGGCGCCTGGGTGGCTCAGTCGTTAAGCGACTGCCTTCGGCTCAGGTCATGATCCTGGAGTCCCGGGATGGAGTCCCACATCAGGATCCCTGCTCAGCGGGGAGTCTGCTTCTCCCTCTGACCCTCCTCCCTCTCATGCTCTCTCTCTCTCATTCTCTCTCTCGCAAGTAAATAAAATCTTAAAAAAATAAAAAAAATTAAAAAATAAAATCTTTAAAAAAAAAAAAGAAAAAGAGGTCCAGATTTGTCCTTTAAAAAGGTAATCTAGACAGTAGTGTGGAGGACAGATTAGAGGGCAGCACAGACAGAGGGAGGTCAGCCAGGAGGCTACTGTGGTAACATGGGACAGATATGGTGAGGACACAGTGATGGAGTTAGAGGAAGGGATGAAATCAGAAAACAGAAGAAGCACTGATGGTATCTGGTGGTTGATTGTTACAGCAAGTAAGGAGCATCTCTTTCCTTGCTACCATTTTTTTTTTTAAGATTTTTAAGTAATCTCTACACATATTGTGGGGTTCGAACCCACAACCCTGAGATCAAGAGTCGCACGCTCCACTGTCTGAGCCAGCCAGGTGCCCCTCCTTGCTGCCAGTTTTTACACGAAGTGTACCATATTGTTGGTATTACAGTATTATAGTATTACATACACAAGTGTATTATGCTGCCAGGTTCTCCAGCTAAGCTCTTAGACTTGTCCTGGGGGTGAGCTCCCTGTGGGTGTGGAGAAGGCTGAATCTTATTTCTCCTCTAAGTGCTCATGCCAGAAACTTAAAAGTTACCCTCTGTACCTCTTTCTTCTTCACCTCTGGGATGGCTCTGTGGCAGGCTTCCATGTTACTGGCCTGCAGTGAACCATGCCTGCTGGTACCCATGCCCCTGAGCAGTGCTTGTCCACCCTGAGTCGGTTTTGGCAGGTGACTGCTTTGGTGCATCGGCAAATGTGATACAGGCAGAGGACTGAAGACTGATGACACATGCTGCTGTCTCACAACTCCTGCCGGTGCCTCTGGTCCCCTGTAAGATCCGTTCACCTGACTCTGCTCACTCTGTTTCCCTTTCTGCCGCCCCTTCAGGTCTCAGCGTAAATGTTACTTTCTTGGGCAGCTTTCTCTGTTCTAAACTAGCTCAGGTTCTCTGCTATAACTCTTTTTTTTTTTAAGGTTTTATTTATGTATTTGACACAGAGAGAGGCATCGAGAGAGGGAACACAAGCAGGGCGGGTGGGAGAGGGAGAAGCAGGCTCCCCGCTGAGCAGGGAGCCCGATGCGGGGCTCGATTCCAGGACCCTGGGACCATGACCTGAGCCGAAGGCAGATGCTTAACGACTGAGCCACCCAGGTGCCCCTCTCTGCTATAACTCTTAAAGCACCCTATACGTGTCCTTTAAAACACCTAACACAATCATAATATTTAAAGTCTATGAGGGGGGCACCTAGGTGGATCAGTCATCTGACTCTTGGCTTTGGCTCAGGTCTTGAACTCAGGGTCATGAGACTGAGCCCTGCACTGGGCTCCACACTCAGCAGGGAATCTGCTTGAGATTCTCTCTCTTCATCTCCCTCTGCCCCTCCCCTCCTCTAAAATAAATAAATGAAATCTTTAGCAAGTATTTATATAAAGTCTATGAGGGCAGAGGCCATGACTATCTCATGTACCATTCCATATTCAGGTGCCTAGCACACGGTCTTATATGTAGCAGTCACTCAATAAATATGTTCTTGTGAGAAATGCTGGATCCTAGACCCTGGCTTTGCAACCAAGAAATCTATATTTACATTTGCTAAAACATACAATGATCAAAGATGCAAAGAGAGATATGACAAAATCTGAAATAAACTGTCACCCAAGGGAAATACTTAGTGCAGAAACACTTAGCAGACATGTAAAAGGATTTGTAAGTCACCATAATACCATGTAGCCGAGTCTGCCCACTGCCGTCATCCTTTGCTACCATCTCCACTGAATTATAATTTTCGAAATGAGCTAGTGTTTCATTTGAGGATTTCCATTCCAGCATTAGTGAACTGAAATTATCAAACTTTCTCCTGTGTTGATCAAACACTGCCAGTTCCAGAACTGTGTCCCTCAGGCTTGATACAGGAATCTGCATTAAAAAAAAAAAAAAAAAAAAAATAGAGGGGCGCCTGGGCGGCTCAGTCAGTTAAGCATCTGCCTTCAGCTCAGGTCACGATCTCGGAGTCCTGGGATTGAGCCCTGCGTCGGGCTCCCTGCTCAGCAGGGAGTCTGTTTCTCCCTCTCCCACTCCCCCTGCTTGTGCATGCTCTGTCAAATAAATAAATAAATAAAATTTTGGGGCGCCTGGGTGGCTAAGTCGTTAAGCATCTGCCTTCAGCTCAGGTCACGATCTCGGAGTCCTGGGATTGAGCCCCGCATCGGGCTCCCTGCTCAGCGGGGAGTCTGCTTCTCCCTCTCCCACTCCCCCTGCTTGTGTTCCCTCTCTCGATGCCTCTCTCTGTGTCAAATAAATAAATAAAATCTTAAAAAAAAAAAAAAAAAGAAACAATAGTTTAGGAGGCAGTGAGATACCCTTGAAGCTAGGGCTCATGTTTATCCCATTCTTTTTTCTTTGACAATTTTCTTTTCTTTTCTTTTTTTGTTTTAAAGATTTATTTTTTTATTGGGGGGGAGGGGCAGAGGTAGAGGGAGAGAGAGAATCTCAAGCAGACTCCCTGCTGAGCACAGAGCCCAACATGGTGCTCAATCTCATGACCTTGAGATCATGACCTGAGCTGTACCAAGAGTCGGACACTCAACCAACTGAGCCACCCAGGAGCCCCTCTTTGATAATTTTCAAATCTACAGTTGAAAGAATAGTATGAGTATACACAACTCATCTGGATTCACCATTTGCTTTATCTTTCTCTCCCTCTACTTTCCCCCCTCCATTTGATGTGTGTCTTTTTTTTTTTTTTTTGCTAAATGATGTAGGCATCATGGCACTTTACCCATAAATATTTTAGCATGCATTCCTATGAATGAGAACATTCTAAGTAACAAGAACAGTATCATCACACATAAGAATATTAATTCAATATCATCTAATATGCAGTCAATTTTCCCCAAATGTCCCTCAAAATATCCTTTATACTTGTTTTTTATTTTTGACCTAGATTTGATCTCTCTCTCTCTCTATATATATATATATATATGTATATACACACAGATGTTCTTGGACAGGATGACTAGGATGACTCAACAGCATAAAAATTTCAGTTGTTCTGAATTTATATATAAATTTAATATAATCTCCTCAAAAATACCTGGAATTGAGGAAACTGATATCCAACAATTAGCTGATCACAAAGCTAACCAAGCAGAGACTCTAGTGGCCACAGAGGACAGAGAATACAGACGTCACAGAACTAGTTCAGGAAAGGTAACTGAACAGCTACCACCACCACAACAAAAAACAGTAACCACCACAAAACTTAGTTAGTGAGGGGAATAATAGGATTTCAGAATTGCCAGATTATGCTATTTATTTATTTATTTTAAAGATCTTATTTTTTTATTTGAGAGAGAGAATGAGAGAGAGAGAGCATGAGAAGGGGGAGGGTCAGAGGGAGAAGCAGACTCCCCGCTGAGCAGGGAGGCTGATGCGGGACTCGATCCCGGGACTCCAGGATCATGACCTGAGCCGAAGGCAGTCGCTTAACCAACTGAGACACCCAGGCGCCCCTAGATTATGCTATTTAAAATGTCAAGTTTTGGGGTGCCTGGATGGCTCAGTCCATTAAGCGTCTGCCCTCAGCTCAGGTCATCATCCCAGGGTCCTGGTATTGAGCCCCGCATCAGGATCCCTGCTCCACGGGGAGACTGCTTCTCCCTTTCCCTCTGTCTGCCGCTCTCCCTGATTGTGAGCATGCACGTACTCTCTATCAAATAAATAAAATCTGAAAAAAAAAAAAAAAGTCAAGTTTTCAACAAAACATTATTAGAAATGCAAAGAAACAGGAAAGTAGGGGCGCGTGGGTGGCTCAGTCATTTAAACATCTGCCTTCTGCTCGGGTCATGATGCCAGGGTCCTGGGATTGAGCCCGATGTCGGGCTTCCTGCTCAGTAGGGAACCTCTTTCTCCCTCTCCCTCTGCCCCTCCCCCTGCTTGTGCTCTCTCAAATAAATAAATAAAATATTTTTTAAAAAAAGAAACAATAAACTATTACCTATGCACAGGAAAAAAAAGCAGTTAATAGAAACTGTCCCAGGGCGCTTGGGTAGCTCAGTCAGTTAAGCAGCTGCCTTCAGCTCAGGTCATGATCTCAGGGTCCTGGGATTGAGCCCCGCATCAGGCTTCCTGCTCAGCAGGGAGGCTGCTTCTCCCTCTCCCTCGGTACTCGCTCTCTCTTGCTCTCTCAATAAATAAAATCTTAAAAAAAAAAAAAGGGAAACACTCCCTGCAGATGCTCAGACACTGGACTTACTAGACAAAGACTTTTAATCAACTATTTTGTTCAAAGAAATCCATGTTTAAATAACTAAAGGAAAGCATGAAAATAATGTCTTAGCATATAAAGAATATTAATAAAGAACCAAAAATAAATTTTGAAGTTGGAAAGTATAATAATTGAAATGGAAAATTCACTAGAGAAACTAAACAGGAGATCTGAAGAGGCAGAAGAAAGAATCAGAGAACTTGAAAATAGGTCAGCTGAGATTATCTAGTCTGATGAACAGAAAGAAAAAAGAATGAAGAAAAATGAGTAGCATCAGAGACCCATATGACACCACTGAGTGTATCAATATATGCAAAATGAGAGTCCTACAAGGAAAAGAGAGAAAAAAAAGAGGAAGAAAGGATATTTGAAGAAATAATCGCTGGAAACTTCCCAAATTGATGAAAAACATTAAACATCCAAGAAACACAAAGAACTCCAGGTAGGATAAATTCAAAGAGATGTGCATCTAGATACATCATAATCAAAGTCAAAGAGAAAGAGAGTCATAAAAGCAGAAAGAGAGAAGGACATGAGATTAACACCTAATTTTTTATCAGAAACCATGGAAGACGTGATGAAAGAAAAAGACTGCCAACGAAGAATTCTATATTGAGCACAATAATCCTTCAAAAATGAAGGAGAGGGCACCTGGGTGGCTCAGTCAGTTGAGCGTCTGCCTTCAGCTCAGGTCATGATCTCAGGTCCTGGGATCGAGCCCTGCATCAGGCTCTCTGCTCAGTGGGGAGTCTGCTTATCCCTCTCCCTCTCCCTCTGTGCTCTCTCTCTCTCTCCCAAATAAATCAATAAAATCTTTTAAAAAAAGGAAGGAGAAATTAAGACATTCCTAGATCTAACACAACCAGAGAGGATTTGTTGCTAGTAAACCTGCCCTACAAGAAAGAAAAGGGGGTCTTTCAGGCTGAAATAAAAGGTCACTAGACAGTAACCGGAATCTGCATGAATGAATAAAGTGCCTGGTAAAGATAACTACATAGGTAAATATGCAAGACAGCATAAATGTACTTTTGTTTGTAATTCTTTTCTTCTCCTGTCTGATTTTAAAGACAAATGGATAAAGCACTAATTATAAATCTGTTTGATGGGCATGCATGTATAAAGATTATGATAATAACAGCACAAAGGAAGGGGAAGAAATGGAGTTTAATAGGAACAAAGGTTTTGTACACTACTGAAATTAAGTTCCTATTATTCCAAACTAGATTGTTAAATGTTAAGATGTTAATTGTATTCCCTAGAGTAATAACTAATAACTCAAAGTACAATAGTAAGGATGAGAGAATTAAAATGTTACACTAGAAATATTTAACATAAAAGGAAGTGAAGGAAAAGAGGAACAAAAAAGGCGTATGATAAATAGCAAAATGACAGGTGTAAATCCAACCTAATCAGTAATTACATTAAATGTAAATCCATGATCCAACTTTATGCTGTGACAAGACACACACTTTAGATTCAAAGACCAAAGAGTCAAAATACAAAGATGAAAAAAAAAAAAAAAGATATGCCTTACAAACAGTAACCAGAGGAGAGCTAGAGTGGTTATACTAGGATCAGAAAAAAATAGACTCTAACACAAAAATGGTCACTAGATACAAAGAAGGACATTTTGAATGATAAAAGGATGTTGTATAATAAATTGTCCGGCCTTTGTCCTCAGTTTCTGAGAATTAACCCCTAAACCCTTGGAATTTCCAGAATAATAAGAATGTATCCATTATTCATGGTGGGCTTGCTTCATAGATCGCACCTGAGTTTATACTGAGATGATTCAGGATGGGCATTGGTCAGGCCAGATAAACGAACCATGTGACTAGAGGGATGGGGCTGAGCCAGGTGATATCAACCCAACTTTCAGGGAGAGAAGGGGAGCTGGAGTGAGTTCAACCACGTGGTCAATGATTTATTCAATCACATTTATGTAATAAAGCCCCATACAAATTCTTTTTTTTTTAATATATATATATTTTTTTAAAGATTTTATTTATTTGACAGAGACAACACAAGCAGGGGGAGCAGGAGAGGGAGAAGCAGGCTTCCCGTGGAGCAGGGAGCCCGATGCGGGGCTCGATCCCAGGACCCTGGGACCATGACCTGAGCCGAAGGCAGACGCTTAACGACTGAGCCACCCAGGCGCCCTGCCCCATACAAATTCTGGACACCAAAGCTCAGTGGAGCTTCCTGGTTGGTGAACACATCAATGTCTTCCACCTGATGTGTCACACACAAACCTGATTCCATGGGTAGAGGGCATAGAAGCTCCAGATTTGGGGCCCTCTCAGACCTCTCCCTATGTGTCTCTTCATCTCACTGGTCCCAATTTGTATCCTTTATAATAAATCTGCACTGTGAATCATCTAACAAATTACTGAACCTGAAGTGATTGTAGGAATCCTCAAATTTATAGCCAGTGGTTAGAAATGTGGGTGGCCTGTGGATCCCGGAACCTGTGGCTGGCATCTGAAGTGAAGGCAGTTTTTTTGGGAACTGTACCCTTAACATTGTGGAGTTCGAGCAAACTCCAGGTAGTGTCAAACTGCACTGTGGTGTTGCAAAAGGTCAATGTATCAAAAAAGATGTAACAATTATAAATGCATATGTACCTAATAACTGAGCCCCAAAATACATGAAGCAAAACTGACAGAATTTAAGGGAGAAAGAGACAATTCAACAATAACAGAGACTTCAATACCACTTTTAATAATGGATAGAACAACTACAGAGAAGATCAGTAAGGAAACAGAAGACTTGAAAAACACCATAAACCAAATAGACCTAACAGACAACTATAGAACACCTCACCCAATACCAGAATATACTCTTCTCAGGTGCACATGAAATATCCTCCAAGATAGGCCCTATGTACAGCCACAAAACAAGCCTGAATACATTTTATAAACAAATATATCTATATAAGGTCCATATATTTATATATAAATTCAAAAGGATTTAAATCATAAAGTATGTTTTCTAATCACAATGGAATTAGAAATTAACAACAGAGGAAATTTGGGATATTCACAAATGTGTGGAAATTAAACAACACACTCCTAAATAAGCAACTGGTCAAAGAAGAAATCAAAGGTAAATTAGAAAACATGTTGAGACAAATGAAAATAAAACTCAACATATCAAAACTTAGGGGATTCAGCACAAGCAATGCTTAGTGGAAAACATATAACTGGAAATATGTATATTAAAAAAGAACAATCAGGGCGCCTGGGTGGCTCAGTCATTAAGCATCTGCCTTTGGCTCACGTCATGACCCCAGGGTCCTGGGATCGAGTCCCACAGCAGGCTCCCTGCTCCACGTCAGGGAGCCTGCTCCGCGGGGAGCCTGCTTCTCCCTCTCCTTCTCCCACTCCCCCTGCTTGTGTTCCCTCTCTCGCTGTCTCTCTCTCTGTCAAATAAATAAATAAAATCTTTTTTAAAAAATTAAAAAATAAAAAAGAACAATCTCAAATCAATAACCTAAACTTCCACTTTGAGAAACTAGAAAAAATGAAGAAGCTACAGTCAAACCAAAGAGAAGGAAGGAAATAATAATGAGTATAGCAAAAATAAATGACATAGAAAAACAACAGAAAAAAATCAACCAAACCAAAAACTGATTCTTTGAAAAGACCAACAATATTGACAAGCCTTTAGCTGGAATGATTAAGAAAGAAAGGACTCGATTTACTAAAAAACAGGAATGAAAGGAGGGTCATTACTACTATCTTTACAGAAATAAAAAGGGTTATATACGGTTATTGTGAGCAATTGTTTAAGCCTACAAATTAGATAACCTAGATGAAATGGAAAAACTCTTTGCATATACAAACAACCAAAAGTGACTCCAGAAGAAATAAAAAATCTGACTAGACCTATAACAGGCAAAGAGATTGAATCAGTAATTAAAGAAACAACACAAACATTCCACAAAGAAAATCCGAGGCTCTGATGGCTTCATGGGTGAATTCTACCAACCGTTTAAAGAATAATGAATACCAATCCTTCATTAAGCTCTTCCAAAAAGTAGAAGAGGAGTCAATACTTCCCAACTCATTCTCAAAGGCCAGTATTATTCTGATACCAAACCAAAGGCACTACAAAAAAATAAAACCACAAAATCTCTTATGAATATAGATGTAAAAACCCTCAACAAAATACTAGCAAATGGAATCCAGGAATATATAAAAAGATTTATACATCATGACCAAGGGGGATTTATCCCAGGAATACAAGGCTGGTTCAACATATGAAAATCAATCAATGTAACACATCATATTAATAGAATAAAGGGGAAAATGCACGATCATCTCAACAGATGCAGAAAGAATATTTAACAAAATACACTACTATTTCATGATAAAAACATTGAACAAACAAAAAGGAAACTTCGTCAACCTATAAAGGCATCTACGGAAAAACCCACAGCCAATATCAAACTTAATGGTTATAGACTGGAAGCCTTCCCCCATGGAAATCTGCTATAGAAAATATTTAGGGGGCGCCTGGGTGGCTCAGTTGGTTAAGCGACTGCCTTCGGCTCAGGTCATGATCCTGGGGTCCCGGGATCAAGTCCCACATCAGGCTCCCTGCTCAGCAGGGAGTCTGCTTCTCCCTCTGACCCTCCTCCCTCTCATGCTCTCTGTCTCTCATTGTCTCTCTCGCAAATAAATAAAATCTTAAAAAAATAATTAAAAAAAAAAAAGAAAATATTTAGGAATAAGTCTAACAAAAGGAGTGCTTGTATATTCTAAACTACAAAACACTGTTGAAAAAAATTAAAGAGGCCCTAAATAAATGGAAAGACATCCCATGTTTATAAATCAGAAGACAATATTGTTAAGATGGTAATACTCCCTAAATTGATCTACAGATTCAATCTAATCTCTATCAAAATTTTCCCTGCTAGTTTTTTTTTTTTCCAGAAATTGACAAGGTGATTCTAAAATTTATATGGAAATGCAAGGGACTCAAAATAGCCAAAACAGAGGCACCTGAGTGGCTCAGTTGGTGGAGCGTCTGACTCTTGTTTTCAGCACAAGTCATGATGTTGGGATCCTGGGATGGAGCCCCGCATTGGGCTTCCTGCCCGGCAGGGAGTCTGCTTGTCTCCCTCTCCCTCTGCCCCTCCTCCCGCTCATGCTCACTCACTCGTTCTCTCTAAAATAAATAAAACTTTTTTAAAGTTTTTTTTTTTAAAGATTTTATTTATTTATTTGACAGAGAGATAGAGAGAGGCAGAGAGCCACAAGCAGGGGAATGGCAGAGGGAGAGGGAGAAGCAGGCCCCCCGCTGAGCAGGGAGCCCGATGCGGGGCTTAATCCCAGGACCCTGGGATCATGACCTGAGCCGAAGGCAGATGCTTAACCGACTGAGCCACCAGGTGCCCCAAATAAATACATCTTAAAAAAAAAAAAAAAGACTAGCGAAAACCATCTTGAAAATGAAGAACAGAGCTGGAGAACACACACTTCCCAATTTCAAAACTTACTACAAAGCTATGGTCATCAAGGCAGTGTGCTACTGGCATAAAGACATATAAATTAATAAAATACATTTGAGAATCCAGAAATAAATCCTCACATTTATGGTTAGCAGATTTTTTTAAACAAGGTGCCAAGACCATTCAAAGAGTAAGAATAACCTTTTTAACAAATGATGCTGGATCAACTGGATTATCTACATGTAAAAGAATGAAGGTACACTCCAACCTCACACTATAAACAAAAATTAACTCAAAATGGACTAGGGCCAAAATGTAAGGACTAAAACTATAAGACTCTTAAAAGAAGTCAAACGTATAAATATCTGTGCCCTTGGATTAGGCAATTGTTTCTTAGATATGACATCAAAAGTACAACCACCAACAATAAAATTGATAAATTGGACATCACTAAACAAAAACTTCTGTGCTTCAAAAGGCACCATCCAGGAAGTGAAGACAACCCACAAAATGGGAGAAAATTTTTACAAATCATATCTTTGAAAACAGACTTGTACTTAGGATATATGAAAAACTTGTACAACTTAATAACAAAAAGATGAATAACCCTATTAAAAACTGACAAAAGAGGGGCTCCTGGTTGGCTCAGTCAGTTAAGTGTCTGCCTTCAGCTTAGGTCATGATCTCAGGGTCTTGGGATGGAGCCCCACATCAGGTCCCTGCTCAGGGAGGAGTCTGCTTCTCCTTCTGCCCCCCCCCACTCTTCCTCTCTCAAATAAATAAATAAAATCTTTTAAAAAATTGACAAAAGAAAAAAATATTGACAAAAGATCTAAATTAACATTTCTCCAAAGAAGATATACAAATGGCCAATAAGCACACAAAAAGGTGCACAACATCATTAGTCATTAGAAAATGTAAATCAAAACCACCATGAAATACTACTTCTCACTCAGTAGGAAGGTTATAATCAAAATGACAAACAATAACAAGTATTGCAAAGGATGTGGAGAAATTGGAATTCTCATCCCTTGCTTATGGAAATGTAAAATGGTGTGGCTGCTCTGGAAAACAGCTGGCGGTTCTTCAAAAGGCTAAACACTGAGTTACCATATGCCAAGAAATTCCATCTCTATATAGAAACTCAAAAGAATTGAAAACATGTTCATACAAAAATTTATGCATGAATGTTCATGGCACCATTATTCTTATATAATAGCCAAAAAGTGGGAACCACCCATATATCCATCAACTGATAAATGGACAAACAAAATGTAGTATATCTATGCAATGGAATATTATGAAGCCATAAGAAAGAATGCAGTACTCATTCATGCTATAATATGAAAGAATCTTGAAAACATGCTAAATTGGGGCGCCTGGGTGGCTCAGTCGTTAAGCGTCTGCCTTCCGCTCAGGTCATGATCCCAGGGTCCTGGGATCGAGCCCCGCATCAGGCTCTCTGCTCAGCGGGAAGCCTGCTTCTCCCTCTCCCACTCCCCCTGCTTGTGTTCCCTCTCTTGCTGTGTCTCTCTCTGTCAAATAAATAAAATCTTAAAAAAAAAAAAAAGGAAACACGCTAAATGAAAGAAGTTAGGTGCAAAGGCCACATATGATATGATTCCATTTATACGAAACATACAGAATAGGCAAATCCATAGAGACATACAGTGGTTTCCAGGAATTGGGGTGGGGTAGGGAATGGGGAGTGACTGCTACTGGGTGTGCATTTCTTTTTGGGGAAATGAAAATATTCTGGAGTTGGACCATGGTACTGGCTGCAAAACTCTTACTTGTACACTTTTTTTTTTTTTAAAGATTTTATTTATTTATTTGAGAGAGAGTGAGCGAGAGAGAGCATACAAGCTGGGAGAGAGGAAGAGGGAAAGAGAGAAGCAGGCTCTCTGCTGAGCAGGGAGCCAGATGTGGGGCTTGATCCCAGGACCCTGAGATCATGACCTGAGCTGAAGGCAGACGCTTAACCAACTGAGCCACCCAGGCGCCCCTTACTTTTACACTTTTAAAAGGGTGAATTTTACAGTATATAAATTGTACTTAATTATAAAAAAAAAAAGAAATTCTGAAGTATGGGGAATTATATCTATAAATTACTCCTAAATGGCTCAAAGAAAAAAAAAGTTCTTGCAAATTTTTTTTTTTAAAGATTTTATTTATTTATTTGAGAGAGAGAGGGAGAGAGAGTGCATGAGCTAGGGGGAGGGGCAGAGGGACAGGAAGAGACAGAATCCCAAGCAGACTGAGCGTGGAGCCTGACATGGGGCTCAATCCCATGACACTGAGATCAGACCGGAGCCAAAACCCAGAGTTGGATGCTCAACCAACTGAGCCACCTAGGTGCCCCTTTTCTTGCAAATTTTCTATAAATTTAAATTATTTCAACTGAAAAAAGTGACACTGAATGACAATTATATGGATAACTTTTATTCTGCTCCACCTAAGTGCTTTTCTAAAAACCGAATCATTTATAGGGGCGTGTGGGTGGCACAGTCAGTTGAGTGTCAGACTCTTGGTTTTGGCTCAGGTCTGATCTCGGGGTTGTGGGATGGAGCCCCATGTCGCGGTCCATGCTCAGCTCTGGGTCCAACTGAGTTTCTCTCTTCCTCTTCCTCTGCCCTTTCTCCCATGTGCTCTCTCTCTCTCTGAACTAAAGAAATCTTTTTTAAAAGAGTACATCATTTGTAAACTTCAAATAATATTTCATGTGGAATTTAGTTCTGAAAAAAAATGAGTTCCTAACCTGTATCATCTCATATTCTTGCTCTTTTATAATAAAAAGACAGAATAGGGGATGCCTGGGTGGCTCAGTCAGTTAAGCATCTGCCTTCAGCTCAGGTCATGATCCCAGGGTTCTGGGATCAAGTCCCGCATCGGGCTCCCTGCTCGGCGGGGAGTCTGCTTCTCCCTCTGACTGCTATGCCTGCCACTCCCCCTGCTATGCTCTCTCTCTCTCTCTCCCCCTAACAAATAAATAAATAAATAAAATAAAATAAAATAAAATAAAATTAAAAAGGCAGAATAGTATAAAAGTCAATAACATGTGCTTTGGAGTCGAACAGAATATGCTATTTTCTAGCTTTATGCCTTTGGAGAAATTACTCAACCTCTAGGAGTCTGTTTCTCCATCTGTAAAACAGCAATAATTGATTGTTCTGTTCTGCATAGGCTAAGAAAGGACTTCCATTCTCCTATGCTTGTAATTAAAGTCTACCTCATTTAGTATACAGTCTGATGTTCTAGTTTCTAGGTTAGAAAACTCATTAATCCCTCAATCCCTACTAGTTATATTATTGCTTATCATTATTCTTCATGGTGGGTTTAGAGTAGAGATAAATTCTATTACTTACCAATAAAAGATCTGGTAGGGAAAGATATTATCCAAACTATCTGGAAGTTTAGAGACATCTCCATTGTTTATTGCCACAATTACAAGCTATGTCCCTACATACAGTAAGCAAACTAAGTCACTAAAGTGTCACTAAGTGTAGCCAATTCTAACCTAGTTTAATTATTTACAGACTTCACAGACGCTGTCAGAGAATGAGTAACAAATAAATGTTTCCTTCACTTTAATAAGACAAAAGCTATACTTGAGACCATTTATCTCTAAGGTGTGGAAGACAAAGGTACCAGGTTAGATGGAAACACTGTACTTACCAGCTGTTTGTTGTGCTGTGGCAGAGGGCACGGCTGGGCACCAGCTGGCACTCTGTATACTGGGGTTACTGACATGCTGGCAGGGTGTGCACACATAAAGCGTACCTGCACAGCCTCAACAGCTGGACTGGGGTTCAGGACACCCGGGTGATTTCCGATTCGGAATGTCAGAGCCTTTAAGGAAACAGCAGAGCAGACACTTGATGTCAGTTGTTCCAATCCACACGTGTCAGAATTATTCAAACTCCAGTATAGGATCCCTTTGGACACTATAATCACCATAGTTCTTAATCATGTGGCTAAGAGAAACAAGGGTATCATGGAAATTTATAAACAAAGGGAACATTAAAAAATCTAATTCTGATCAATTACTTGTCTTCTTCTCCACCAAATCTTTTATTTACCAGTTGGTAAAAAGTGGAAAAACTATTTTGTGTTTCAACCTTTCCCTGGTGGAAGCACCAAATGAGTAACAGAATGTGGAGACAAAAGACAAGAGGGCTCCAGCAGGGGTGAGGACTCAGACACTGCTGACAGCCAGCCACATACACAACAAAGTTCACAAAGATGTTAGAAAGAAGCTCAGTTCTTATTAAATTAAAATCATACGTCGATTCCTTGTGGGCTGGTTACAGAGTCATACACTGAATTCTCAACCCTAGTCAAATTGCAAACCTTTGTTACTGGCTTGACAGAAGCAGGGCAGAGCTGTGGGTGGATCCTCTAAAATAATAAAACTAATTCAACTGATAAAGGGCAACACGCTTACCATCTTATCTGCACAGATCTAACTAGTTCTTCAAAATTGCTCACCACTCACAATTGCTAACCAATCAAAATTGCTAATAGATGACGACGCTTCAACTTTCCCTTCCTTGCATTTTTTTGGAGGTGGGAAACCATATATCCTCGAGTCTAGACAACAAGCAAATGAATTATAGTGATAAAGTGATTGAAATAAGTTCATTACTACAAAACGATCTTGAACCATTTAGTAGACTGTAAGAATTCTCAAACGAGTGAAATCTTTGAGTACATTTAAAGAATAGTAAAGTTAAAAAAACCATTAATAATTAGAATTTTCCTATGTTAACTAGAATTTAAATAAAAATCTGGAAGAAAAGAAAGAATTTCCCTATCTAGTCTATAAATGAAATCCATTAGAATCTGAAAAGGAATGGCTAGAAGTACAAAAGATTTGGGGTATTACTACTAAAAGAAATGTTAGAAAAAGATCATTTTCCTACTTACTTGTTCCCCTAAATCCAGGCACAAGACCCGGTAGATGTACTGGTTCTGTTTTCTTTTAGCTGGCAGCCGGACTTGTGTTAATTCAATTTTCTCTGTCTTCTCCATGCTCAACTCTAAAAAGAATCGGGAGGGCTCCAAGATCCATGGACGGGGGCCCCCTTCAAACACCATTTCCTTCACAGACTGCCATGTCACCAATGCCACCTCCACAGGGTTTACAGCCTGATGACATTCAAAGAAATGAATCCTTGATTGGTCAGGGAACTCAACAGTTCTCTAAAGTGAAAACTGGTTGATTGCTGAAAATGACATTAGACTTAATTCCCAAATCGGGAGACATGTACACGATGCCTCTCACTTGGATGCTTCTCAACCTCTATATTCATTTAGATCCTATCTATCGTTCAGGCCTAACTTGTGTGTCACCTTACCCATTAATATCTAATCATTCCATACCACAACCACTTCCACATCCTCTAAGTACTATTCATTCGTACACTAGTTCATCTCCTAATGCTGTTTGAATGTGTCAAATGTTTCACATATAAGAGCATAATAATTCTTCTTATGCTTTCTAGTTATGTAAAATTATTCAGAGAAGAGAATATCTTCTACCTAAATTTTAAAAGAGAGTGTCTCTTCCTTAGTGGATTTAGTACAATGCTGGGCACATAAAAGGTATTGAACAAGTAGCTGTATAAGCATTTTATTTTTTTAAAGATTTTATTTTATTTATTTGACAGAGAGACAGTGAGAGAGGGAACACAAGCAGAGGGGAGTGGGAGAGGGAGAAGCAGGCTTCCCGTGGAGAAGGGAGCCCGACATGGGGCTCAATCCCAGGACCCCGGGATCATGACCTGAGCGGAAGGCAGACGCTTAACGACTGAGCCACCCAGGTGCCCCTGTATAAGCATTTTAAATGGATATTTTATTTTTTTAATCTGAGTATAGTTGACACACAATGTTTCACATGTACAACATAGAGATTCGACATCTCTGTTATGCTGTGCTCAGAAGTGTACCTAGGGATGCCTGGGTGGCTCAGTTAAGCATCTGCCTTCGGCTCAGATCATGATCCCAGGGTCCTGGGATCCAGCCCTGGGTGGGGCTCCTTGCTCAGTGGGGAGCCTGCTTCTCCCTCTGCCTGCCGCTCCCCCTGCTTGTGCTCTGACAAATAAATAAAATCTTAAAAAAAAAAAGTGTAGCTACCATCTGTCCCCATGCCACACTATTACAGTACCACTATGTTCCCTACAGAGTGACTTTTATTCCTATGACTTATTCCATAACTAGAAGCCTGTATCTCCCACTCCTCTTCACCCATTTTGCCTATCCACCCCCACTAACCTGGCAACCATCAGTTTGTTCTCTTATTGATAGGACTGATTGTGCTTTTTGTTTATTTATTCATTTGTTTTGTGAAATTGTATGGAATCATTGGTCTTTCTCAGCCTGACTTATTTCACTTATCATAATACCCTCTAGGTCCATCCATGTTGGCACAATGCTATGATCTCATCTTTTTTATGACTAATATTCCTGTGTGTCTGTGTGTACATACACATCACATCTTCCTTACCTATTCATCTTTTGATGGACACTTAGGTTGCTTCCATATCTTGGTTACTGTAAATAATGCTTCAATAAACATAGGGATGCATACATCTTCTCAGATTAGTGTTTTCATTTTCTTTGGTTAAATACCCAGTAGTGGAATTACTGGATCACAAGATAGTTCTATGAGGAACCTCAATATTGTCTTCCCCAGAGTGGCTGCGCCAATCTACGTTCCCACCAACAGTGCACAATGGTTCCTTTTTCTCCACATCCTCACTAACACTTGCTGTTTCTTCTCTTTTTTTAGTCATTCTGACAGGTATGAGGTGATCTCTCACTGTGGTTTTGATTTCCCTGATGATGAGTGATGTTGAACATCTTTTCATGTGTCTGTTGGCCATTTGTAGGTCTTCTTTGGAAAAATGTCTCTTCAGGTTCTCTGCCCATTTTTTAATCGAACTTCGTTTTTTTAGTGTTGAGGTATATAAGTTCTTTATATATTTTGGATATTAACCCCTCATCAGATATATCATTTGCAAATATCCTCTCCCGTTCCATAGATTACCTTTTGTTTTGTTGGTGGTTTCCTTCACTGTGCAAAAGCTTTTTATTTTGATGTAGTCCCAATAGTTTATTTTTGCTTTTGTTTCCCTTGCCTCAGGAGACATCTAGAAAAATGTTCAATGTCATTGGCTGATGTCAGAGAAATTACTGCCTATGCTCTCTTCTAGGATTTTTATGGTTTAAGGTCTCACATTTAGGTCTTTAACCCAATTTGTGTTTATTTCTGTGTATGGTGTTACACAATGGTCCAGTTTCATTCCTCTGCATACAGTTGTCCAGTTTTCCCAGCACCATCTATTAAAGAGACTGTCCTTTCCCCATTGTATATTCTTGCCTCCTTTGTTAAAGATTAATTGGCCATATAATCATGGGTTACTTTTGGGATCTCTAGTCTGTTCCATTGATCTATGTGTCTATTTTTATGTCCGTACCATACTGTTTGGATTACTACAGCTTTGTAGCATATCTTGAAATCTGGGATTGTGATACTTCCAAACTTTGTTCTTCTTTTTCAGAATTGCTTTGACTATTTAGGGTCTTTTGTGGTCCCATACAAATTTTAGTATTATTTGTTCTGGTTTTGTGAAAAATGCTGTTGGCATTTTGATAGGGATTGCACTGAATCTATAGATTGTTTTAGCTAATATGGACATTTTAACAATATTAATTCCTCCAATCCATGAGCATGGAATATCTTTCCATTTGTTTGTGTCATCTTCAATTTCTTTCATCAATGTTTTATAGTTTTCAGAGTACAGGTATTTCACCTCCTTGGTTAAATTTATTCCTAGATATTTTATTCTTTCTGGTGCAATTGTAAATGGCATTATTTTCTTAATTTCTCTTTCTGCTACTTCATTATTAGTGTATAGAAATACCACCGACTTCTGGGTATTAATTTTGTATCCTGCAACTTTACTAATTCATTTATTACTTCTAGTATTTTTTGGTGGCATCTTTAGGATGTCCTATGTGTTGTATCAGGTCATCTTCAAAAAGTGATAGTTTAACTTTTTTACCAATATGGAAGCTTCTTGTTTCTTTTTCTTGTCTGATTGCTATGGCTAGGACTTCTAATACTATGTTGAATAAAAGTGGTAAGCGTGGGAATCCTTCTCTTTCTCTGATCTTAGAGGAAAAGCTCTGTTTTTCACCGTTGAGTATGATGTTAGCTGTAGCTTTTTCATATATGGTCTTTTTTATGTTGAGGTATGTTACCTCTATACCCATTTTGTTGAGAGTTTTTATCATTAATGGATATTGAATTTTGTCAAATGCTTTTTCTGCATCTGTTCAAATAACCATGATTTTTATCATTCATTTTGTTGATGTGGTATATCACACTGATTGATTTGTGAATATTGAACCATCCTTGCTTTCCTGGAATAAATCCCACTTGATTGCGGTGAATGATCCTTTTAATGTATTGTTGTATGTGGTTTGCTAATATTTTGTTGGGGACTTTTGCAGCTATGTTCATCTGTGATATTGGCCTGTAGTTTTCTTTCTTTCTTTTTTTTTTTTTTAAGATTTTATTTATTTATTTGAGAGAGAGAGAATGAGAGACAGAGAGCACGAGAGGGAAGAGGGTCAGAGGGAGAAGCAGACCCCCCAGCTGAGCAGGGAGCCCGATGTGGGACTCGATCCCAGGACTCCAGGATCATGACCCGAGCCGAAGGCAGTCGCTTAACCAACTGAGCCACCCAGCCGCCCTTTTTTTTTTTTTTAAAGATTATTTATTTGTCAGAGAGAGAGCGAGAGAGCACAAGCAGGGGGAGCGGCAGGCAGAGGGAGAAGCAGGCTCCTTTGCCTAGCAAGGAGCCCGATGTGGGACTCGATCCCAGGACCCCAGGATCATGACCCGAGTCAAAGGCAAATGCTTAACCGACTGAGCCACCCAGGTGTCCCGTAGTTTTTTCTTTTTATTATTATTATTTTTAAAGATTTTATTTATTTATTTGACAGAGAGAGAGATAGTGAGAGCAGGAACACAAGCAAGGGGAGTGGAAGAGGGAGAAGCAGGCTTCCTGCCAAGCAGGGGGCCCAATGCGGAGCTCGATCTCAGGACCCTGGGATCATGACCTGAGCCAAAGGCAGACAGACGCTTAACGACTGAGCCACCCAGGCGCCCCTCATAGTTTTCTTTCTTTATGGTGTCTTTGTCTAGTTTTGGTATCAGGGTAATCCTGGCCTTGTAAGACATATTTGGAAGCCTTCCTTCCTTTTCTATTTTTTGGGATAGTTTGAGGAGAATAGCTACTAACTCTTCTTTACATGGTTGGTAGAATTCACCTGTGAATCCATCTGGCCCTGGACTTTTGTTTGTTGGCAGTTTTTTGATTACCGATTCAATTTCATTACTAACAATCGGTCTGTTCAGATTTTCTATTTCTTTCTAATTCAGTTCTGGAAGATTGTATGTTTCCTTCTTTTTTTAAAGATTTATTTATTTTAGAGAGAAAGAAAGGGGTAGGGGGAGAGGGAGAGAGAAAATCTCAAGCAGACTCCCCACTGAGCTCAGAGCCTGACGTGCGGCTTAATCTCACAACCCTGAGATCATGACCTGAGCCGAAATCAAGAGTCGGACGCTTAACTGACTGAGCCACCCAGGTGCCCCAGGGAGACTGTATGTTTCTAAGAATTTACCCATTAAATGGATACTTTATTAAGTTAGCAAAGAACTTTTGTCCTAAAAATATAAAATAATACATCTATACACTTCATCCTATTTCTCAAAGAACTCTCACCTAAGAGGTATAGTCAAGACTGGTATTATTCACTCCAGTATACAGAGAAGTTGGATCCTATTACAGATGAGCAAACTTGTTTTAGGAGAATAAAGCATTATCAAAGGGTAGGTTATTTTCATGTGGCACACAGTGTCTATCTACAACAGTGACTAAGTTGCAACTCGAAGTAGAGTTGAGCGATCATTAAAAATATAAGCAAACCATGCCTTAGTATTTCTTCATTGAACTAGTCAATCATATTTATTATTGAATACTATTAAAATTAAACATTCCTATGTCTAATGGCAGTATTCTCTTAAATAATGTGTATATAATTCAATTCAACAAGTATTCACTGATGGCCCATTGGGGATATAGTAATAAAAAGACAAATAAGGTCTTGCCTCACAGTGGAGCTCACGGTTTGGGAAAGACAGATTTGAAGTAGGTAAAGAGTATAATGGGCATCACAAAAAGGCACAGTACAGTGTGCCATTCAAGCCTCTAATAGAAGAAATAGAATTAGAGGTTTCACAGAAGGCCTCCCTCAGAAAGCAGGACAGAGATTATTCCTTTTTCCTAGATACATAGTCCAAAATTAACCAGATCAACTGAATTGGACTGATACGTAAAAGGACAAATTGAGAACTATACCACATACTGAAACATAATATTGATAACAAAGGTAGAAAACACATATTCTTTTAAGCAGGTAAAAGGAAAAATATATGACCAAAGCACTACATAGAAAAGGAAAATCATCATCTTACTTCCTTTCCTTTAAGGGTGGTTTTCATCCAGGGGAGATCTGATCTGTGGACACTCAATAAATACAAAATAAGGCTGGGAATAATCATAAAATAAAAAACCTAATGAAATGACAATGAGCCACAGCCAAGTACTTTCACTTAATTAGGTAACTAAGATGATTCATCCACTGAGAACAAATGAAATATGCTTGAACCGTATGTTTAATACTTATGCTACATAATGTGCAATAAGGCCAACTTAAAATGCAAATTTTAAAATTAATAACTTACCTTGCTTCTTTCATTAGTGTTAATTTTTCCCCCTATGGGTGCCTCCTTATCCCAGGAGACACTGACTCAGGATTTGTCAGTATCTATTAGCAAGAACCTGTAGACATCAATTTTAGTTCCTGAAGGATTCAAATATGAATGCATACCAGGCTCAACTTTTGTTTTGAACTGCCACCTGTCATAATGTCCCAATTATAATGGACCAATCCTTAAGGCCTTAAATAATGATTGTTATGCTGAAAATCCTTAAGTATAAAGGTTAAAGATGACTGATCTCCCCCTCTATGATAAAGTTTTCTTTCAGAGTTCTTCAAAAGAGGCCACACTAATATTCAATATCTTATTCAGGGTCGTGTTTACAGGGATATATACACATGTAAACAATCAAATAGTACCTTAAGATTAGTGTACTTTATGTACCTTACTATACATATTTTATACCTCAATAAAAAATAAGAAATAAAGGGGAATATCTAAAACTTGCTGATACAACTTAAAGATATTCTGTGGCAGAAACATGAGGGAGTAAACTCCCTGATACTCAGGTTTGACGACAGAGCTGGTAAATAAAGAGAACACAAATATAACTGATCTTTAATAGAAATCACAGATAGCTGGGAAGCCTCTAAGTGGATACAGTGGGTTCCATGAAAAGATATGCCAGTTCCTTACCATGAAATGTCTCACCTTTAGAGGTTCATAAGCAGCAAATGTGGCACTGCTCTCCAAGTACTCTTCCGACTCAGTCACACTCACTGTTACCAGGGTATGGCCTAGAGATTTGGCTGCTATATGTATACTAGAACAGTGTGTTGGCCCAGGTCTTTGAATACCTGCAAATCAAAAACATGACTTCATTAGGGTAATAAGCAGTCAGTTCTCAAGGGGATCAGTCTACAGAAATAGAAGAATTTTAATACATTAAAAAACATCTTAATGTTGCACACTACTAGGCCCCAGTTTATATCAAATTGATATAAAAATCTGTTCCTTCTATTAACAGATATATACCATGTAAGACACAATTTTATGTTCAGTGAGGATACAAATATGAGCCAAGATCCTAACTTCAAGGCATATATAGTTTAGAAGGGGAGAGTGAACATTTACATAAATGAAAGAATTTGTAGAAAATGATAAGCAGTATAGAGGTCTAGAAAACATAAAGATTACTTCTAGTTGGAGAGATCAAGGAAAATTTAGATATGTAGAAGATAGTATCTCAAACTGATGAATGAGCAAAGACAGAAATATAAATGAGATACACATGAGTATATGAAGGAGCTATACAGGAAATTTTAACTTAAATAGTCTGTTCCGCTGGAGCCATAATTAAAGGAAGCCAAAGTATGAAGTAGTATTTCTTTATGAAAAGTAGATTGGGTTATCTTGTAGAGACCTTGAACACTAAACTAAAAGGATTTCAGCTCTATTCCACTGGTAAGGAGAAACCTCTCACATTTTTTGAGCAAGAAAAGTAGTATTGAACGTGAGCTTCAGGGATGCTTGGGTGGCTCAGGCAGTTAAGCATCTGCCTCTGGCTCAGGTCATGATCCCAGGGTCCTGAGATCAAGTCCTACATCGGGCTCCTTGCTCAGCGGGGAATTTGCTTCTCTCTCTACCTGCCACTCCCCCTGCTTGTGCTTGCTCTCTCACTCTGACAAATAAATCAAAAAAAAATCTTAAGGGCGCCTGGGTGGCTCAGTTGGTTAAGCGACTGCCTTCGGCTCAGGTCATGATCCTGGAGTCCCGGGATCGAGTCCCGCATCGGGCTCCCTGCTCGGCAGGGAGTCTGCTTCTCCCTCTGACCCTCCCCCCTCTCATGTGCTGTCTCTCTCATTCTCTCTCTCTCAAATAAATAAATAAAATCTTTAAAAAAAAAAAAAAAAAAATCTTAAAAAAAAAAAGTGAGCTTCATGAAGGTCCATCTCCTAGCCACGGATTATCAAAGGTGAGCAACAGTTAGGAGGATACTGTTATATTCTAGGTGAGAGATAGTGAGGGCCTAAAAATTAGGAGACACACCTTGAGAACTGAGAAGAGGAAAGAGATATTATATAGTATACTTAGTAAGGGCAAGGCAGAAGTCCATGTTATAGATGTATTGCGAGAATTAAAAGAGTTAATATATGAAAAGTATTCAGAATAGAGCCTAGCAAATAGTAAATGCTGAGTCAATGTTATATGCTACTACTACTATTATTACTGATTAAAAAACAATGGTAATCACGATCACACACGATAATCAGTAACAGGAAATGATGTTAGTCTTTACAGATAGCTTGTTCACATTCTCCTTTTATTAGAAAAAAATACTCTTGGGCGCCTGGGTGGCTCAGTTGGTTAAGCGACTGCCTTCGGCTCAGGTCATGATCCCAGGGTCATGGGATCGAGTCCCACATCGGGCTCCTGGCTCAGCAGGGAGCCTGCTTCTCCCTCTGACCCTCTCCTCTCTCATGCTGTTTCTCTCTTGCTTGCTCTCTAATAAATAAATAAATAAAATCTTAAAAAAAAAAAAAGAAAAAAATACTCAGCCATCCTAGAAAGAGGTATGATATATTTAAAGAAAGAGGAAAAGAGCTCAATACCTTCATATGAGCTGAAGGAATGGCCACACTTCTTTGAACATGTTATTCAATTGCTGGGCTTTTGTTTCTAAATTACATTATAACGAGGTAGTTGACAGAACAAATAAAAGCATTGTAAAGAAAGGTAATATGTGAATTCAGACTATAATTTGTAGTTCCTGAATTAATGATTGGTCCTCTCATTCAATGACAAAGAAAGGAGAAAATAAAAGGCCTACTCTTACCTTCCTTGAGAAGAGTAAAGACTCCTTGCTTATCCATGTTCAGATCCAACAATAAATGAGAGCAGTCTGTGAACACAATGACTTCTTTGTTCTCCTTCTTTACATGATACATTGCAATGGGGATTTCTATAATCTGGCCAATCTCCACATCAGCATGAAATGGTAACAGCTCCATTTTGTTCAGTTTCAGGACATATATCTGGAGATAAAAAAATTTAATCTTTCAAGAAAGTTATGTTAGGGGCGCCTGGTAGCTCAGTCAGTTGGGCATCTGCCTTCGGCTCAGGTGACAAAGGCAGATGCCCAACCGACTGAGTCACCCAGGAGCCCCACATTCCTTAAATATTTAAAGACATACATACATAAACATATATGTATGTTTTAAATACAAAAATATGTATCATATACCAAGTGTGTGTTGGGGGGTGGGTGCTGAGCATGTCACTCGTTTCCTTCCTTCATCAACTGATTCCTCTAAAGCATCTAACACCAAACAGCAGGAGTGTGGCAAATGATGGCTAGTGCCCAATTCTCTTAGTTTTTTAGGTGAAGAAGGGTTTTTACATTCTTAAAAGGTTTTAAAATAAACAACAACAAAGAAGAATAGGAGAGTATATATGTGGTCTACAAACACTAACATATTTACTATCTCGCCCTTTACAAAGTTTGCTGACTTCAGATACAGAGCACTTCCTTTCTCTTGACATCTTTAAAAAAAAAAAAAAAATCTTTTGTCTTTGCTATAGATTGAATGTTTGTGTCCCCCCTCAAATTCCTATATTGAAATCCTAATCCCCCAATGTGATGGTTTTAGGAGGTGAGGCCTTTGGGAGGTGATTAGGTCATAAATGAAATTAGTGCCTTTATTCAAGAGACCCCAAAGAGCTCCCTAGCCCTTCACCATGTGAGGATACAGCAAAAAGACAGTCTTCCATGAATCAGGAATTTTCCCTCACCAGACACCAAATCTGCTAGTGCCATGATTTTGGATTTGCCAGCCTCCAAAACTGATAAATACATTTCTGTTTATATTCCACCTGGTCTGTGGTATTTTGTTATGGCAGCCCAAAGGGACAGTTTTTTTCTGTCACTTTCTATGGTTCTTCTGCTAGTTCATCTTGTTCTGCCTATGTCCCTTATAATGACACATAGTACTCAGAGTCCATCTTCTCTTCTGACTACATGCTCTTCCCGGGAAATCTTAACCAGTTCCAGAACTTCAATGACCAACCATATACTGATAATTCCAAATCTTTGGAACTTTTTCTAATCTTTCAGTTGTACTTCAGAGCCCTATTTCCAATTACCACCATTCACCCAGATGCTCCACAGGTGAATCACACTGAATGTATCCAAAACTGAATTCATCATCTTCCTCTTTTTCCTTTTCCTGTGTTTTCTATCCACCTAGCTGCCAAAGTTAGAAATGCCTGTATCTAAATCCTTCACTGTTGGGGCACCTGGGTAGCGCAGTCATTAAGCATCTGCCTTCGGCTCAGGTCATGATCTCGGGGTCCTGGGATCGAGCCCCGCATCGGGCTCCCTGCTCGGCAGGAAGCCTGTTCTCCTTCTCCCACTCCCTCTGCTTGTGTTCCCTCTCTCGCTGTGTCTCTGTCAAAAAAATAAATAAAATCTTTAATAAATAAATAAATCCTTCACTTTTCCCCAACCCACTGGGCATCAAATCTGACTATGTCTACCTCCAAAATAACCCTCCATTTTCCCTTTCTCTCTATTCTCAATACCATATTACTAGTTCAGGCTTCACTGGACACTTTGCCTTCCTTTCTCTATCAGTTGATTTTAGTCTACTAGTATACAACACCAGCAATTATCTTCTGTTCCTTCCTTTTTTTAAAAAATACAGTTGTTGTCTGACAGAAAAAAAAAAGATACTTTCTAAACACAAGATTTACCATATTATTAACCTTAAAAAAACCTGTATTGGTCTACAGTAGGGGATCAGCAAATGTTTTCTGGAAAAGGCCAGAGAGCAAATATTTTAGGCTTTGGGGACCACATGGTTTCTGTGGCAACCCCCAACTGTGTAGTTGTGGCTTGAAAGTGGCTAGAGACCATGTATAAATGAATGAGGTCAGTTGTGTTCTGATAAAACTTTATCAAAAAAACAGCAGGTTGACTGTGACTCTTAGGTCTTAGTTTGGCTCTATCTTTCAAAGTCTTGTTCAAGTTCTCATTTCTTCATAATAGTCTCTGATTAGTCACATCTACAAGGATTTTTATTTTATTTTATTTTTAAGATTTTATTTATCCATTTGACAGAGACACAGAGAGAGCACAAGTAGGCAGAGTGGCAGGCAAATTTAGACTAAAATCAACTGATAGAGAAAGGAAGGCAAAGTGTCCAGTGAAGCCTGAACTAGTAATATGGTATTGAGAATAGAGAGAAAGGGAAAATGGAGGGTTATTTTGGAGGTAGACATAGTCAGATTTGATGCCCAGTGGGTTGGGGAAAAGTGAAGGATTTATTTATTTATTAAAGATTTTATTTATTTTTTTGACAGAGACACAGCGAGAGAGGGAACACAAGCAGAGGGAGTGGGAGAAGGAGAACAGGCTTCCTGCCGAGCAGGGAGCCCGATGCGGGGCTCGATCCCAGGACCCCGAGATCATGACCTGAGCCGAAGGCAGATGCTTAATGACTGCGCTACCCAGGTGCCCCAACAGTGAAGGATTTAGATACAGGCATTTCTAGAGGGAGAAGCAGGCTCCTCGCTGAGCAGGGAGCCCGACGCGGCACTCGATCCCAGGACCCTGGGACCATGACCTGAGCTGAAGGCAGCCGCTCAACCAATTGAGCCACCCAGGTGCCCCCAAGGATTTTTATTTTATAAATAATACTTTTACTATACAATTTAAGTAGTTCTCAACCATATACTGCTTTAAAATAACTCACATCATTTCCTTAAAGTGTTACTTAACTTCATGTGACTCGATGTCCCATCAGAATTTAGATTCTTTAAAGCAGAGATGATGTGTTATGTTTCTGTGAATGCCCTGTGATACCTGGTGTGCTGGTAAATGTCTGAAGGGCACGCAGGAAATGTTAACCGGATGATAATAAAACACTCAGTTTTTCAGAGAACAACATACATGAACATATATTAGAAGTGGGGGAAAAACAGTAATGTGGTTATATAATATAGTGAAAAGGAGTTTTCAATCTTTAGAAACAGATTGACAAACAAATATGAGATCAGAAATAAAGTTACTATGAAGGTCATATATATGATAATGACAAAACATAATAACAAAAATAAATAATATTAAGTATTAAATATATTCCAAGCATCGAGGTAAAACATTATCTCATTTAATTCTGACAATAACACTTTGAGGTAGATATTCTCATTATCCCCATTTTAGAGACAAGGAAACAAAAACACCCATTCAGTAACTCACTATTAAGTGAAGCAGGATTCAACACAGGTCCAGGAATATTTAAGGAAGATGAACTTCCAGACTGAATTTGAGCATCATTTTCAAATACCCAATTTGGACTAGAAAGATTTTTTAAACATGTTCTGTACTTAAATTTAGACAGCAATGTCTCAGGGGTTATAATAAGGTTCTTTGGAGAGTTGTTTACCTTAATTTCTCCATATCGAAAGGGATTTTGCACATCTCGGGCCAAAACAGTACTGTTCCCCCTGACCTGACCTGCAGTCACCACTCCTTTAGTGGTCACCATGGCCACTGTTTCATTAGAAGAGGTCCAAGTGAAGTTGCCACTGCCACCCTCTACCTGTGAAAAAATACAACTTTATATTTAACTGCCAAAGGAGGAAAATGGAATTTAAGTAAAGATGTAAAATCTGGTGAAATAAGAAATAAGAAATAGGGGCGCCTGGGTGGCTCAGTCGTTAGGTGTCTGCCTTCGGCTCGGGTCATGATCCCGGGATCCTGGGATCGAGCCCCGCATCGGGCTCCCTGCACAGCGGGAGGCCTGCTTCTCCCTCTCCCACTCCCCCTGCTTGTGTTCCCTCTCTCGCTGTGTCTCTCTCTGTCAAATAAATTAATAAAATCTTTAAAAAAAAAAAAAAAAAGAAAGAAGAAATAAATAAGGTGCCTGGGTGGCTCAGTCAGTTAAGCGTCTGCCTTGGGCTCAGGTCATGATCCCAGAGTTCTGGGATCAAGCCCTGCACTGGGCTCCCTGCTCAACAGGGAGTCTGCTTCTCCCTCTCTCAGCTCATGCTCTCTCTGTCTCTCTCAAATAAATAAATAAAATCTTAAAAATAAATAATAAGATAATAATAAAACTATATAACAAATTATTTCTGGACATATTAAGAAGCTGTGATGCTGGGGTGTCTGGTCAGCTCAGTCGAAAGAGCATGTGACCCTTCATCTTGGGGTCGTGAGTTTTTTTTTTTTTTTTTTTAAGATTTTATTTATATATTTGAGAGAGAGAATGAGAGACAGAGAGCACGAGAGGGAAGAGGGTCAGAGGGAGAAGCAGACCCCCCGCTGAGCAGGGAGCCCGATGTGGGACTCGATCCAGGGACTCCAGGATCATGACCTGAGCCGAAGGCAGTCGCTTAACCAACTGAGCCACCCAGGCGCCCATTGGGGTCGTGAGTTTGAGCCCCACGTGGGGTGTAGAGATTACTTAAATAAATAAAACTTTAAAAAAAAAAGAAACTGTGAGGGCGCCTGGGTGGCTCAGTCGTTAAGCATCTGCCTTCGGCTCAGGTCATGATCCCAGGGTCCTGGGATCGAGTCCCACATCGGGCTCCCTCCTCGGCGGGAGGCCTGCTCTCCCCCTCCCACTCCCGCTGCTTATGTTCCTGCTCTCGCTATCTCTGTCTCTCTCAAATAAATAAATAAATAAATAAAAAGAAAAAGAAACTGTGATGCTATAGTAAAGTAGCTAAATGGGCAAGGGAAACTGAAAGGAGGTTATGTAATTGGCAGTATCACAAAATGTCAAAAAGAGCACAAGGGAGCTTGACAAAAACTTTACAAAAGTCACAAGTAAGGGATATGAGGAAGAGAGAGAGTACAGCAAGTCTTGTTATGATGATAGTATTCAAGAACATGACTTAGTTATCACCAGAAACAATTATATTATTAGGATCGGGGGAAATAAAAATTAACATTAACCAAATTTCAATAAATTAACAGAGAAACTGACTTATCTCTTTGTAAATCCTCATATAATAGGACACCATACCTGTACTTTATACCGATATAATATTCCCATAGGATGATGAGGAAATGCCAGAAAGTTGGGTGTAAGCTTGATGGGAAAATAAATCTTCACTTCTTGCTGATGTATGATTGGAAATTTTATAGGCTGAATATTTTTATTCTATAAGAGCAGAAAAAAAGGAGCAAAATAGATTTTATAAGGACTGTTTTTATAATCCATTTATATTCAAAGCATCAGCAAAATGGTGTGCTAATGAATTACTCAACCAGTTTCTTTCTATAAAAGAAGTAAATAAATGTTCCTATTCATTAAAGAAACACAGCTACTATAGTTCAGTAATAATGAGGGGTGCCCGGGTAGCTCAGTCAGTTAAGTGTGTGACTCTTGATTTCAGCCAGGTTATAATCTTAGGGTGGTGTGATTGAGCCCCACGTCAAGCCCCATGCTCAGTGGAGTCTGCTTAAGGATTCTCTCTCCCCCAGCCCCTCATTTTCTCTCTCTCAAATAAATAAAAATCTTAAAAAAAAAAAAAAAGAACCATATGATCATTTCAATAGACACAGAAAAAGCATTTGAAAAAGTACAATATCCATTAATGATAAAAACCCGCAACAAAGTGCATTTAGAGGGAACATACCTCAACATAATAAAGGTTGTTTATGAAAAACCCACAGCTAACATCATCCTTAATGGGGAAAAACTGAGAACTTTTCCCCTAACTCAGGAACAAGACCAGGATGTCAACTCTCACCACTTTTTTTTTTCCAAGGTTTTATTTATTTATCTGAGAGAGAGACAGCACGAGCAGGAGAGTGCGTGCAAGAGAGCACAAGCAGGGGGAGCAGCAGAGGGAGAGGGAGAAGCAGGCTCCCTGAGGTGGGGCTCGATTCCAGGACCCTGAGATCATGATCTGAGCCAAAGGCAGACATTTAACCGTCTGAGCCACCCACGTACCCCTCTCACCACTTTTATTCAATATAGTATTAGAAGTCATAGCCACAGCAATCAGACAACAAAAAGAAATAACAGGCATCAAAATTGGTAAGGAAGAAGTAAAACTGTCACTATTTGCAGATGACATGATACTATATACAGAAAACTCGGAAGATTCCATCAAAAAACTTCCAGAATTGATAAATGAATTCAGTAAAGTTGCAGAATACAAAATCAATATATAGAAATCTGTTCATTTCTTGGGGCATCTGGGTGGCTCAGTTGGTTAAGTGTCTGCCTTCAGCTCAGGTCATGATCCTGGGTCCCGGGATCGAGCCCCACATCAGGCTCCCTGTTCAGCAGGGAGTCTGCTTCTCCCTCTGCCCCTCACTCCGCTCATGTACTCTCTCTCTCATTCTCTCAAATAGATAAATAAAATCTTAAAAAAAAAAAAAAAGACACTGTGGGGATACTAAGAAATGGGTTTGAGAGATACTCAGAACTGACACGGCATTCGATATTGTACTGAATTGAATGTAGCAGGTGATGGGAAGGAAGGACCACCCTTGGGGTTTTATCTTAAACAACCAGATGAAAGGATCCATGGAGAAAAAGGAAGTCTGGGAGATGGAAGTAATTTGGCAGGCTATTAAAAACCAGAAACTCATGCATTTTAGAGACAGTAGAAACAGATTCACACTTTATCCTTTTACCCAGTAATTCCATTTCTGACATTATACCATATGAAAATTAACCAAAAGAAAAATAATTGTACAAAGAAACTCAGTTATGGCATTTACAAGAGTGAAAAATGGAAATAATGCAAAAAGTTCATTGTTAATGGCATGGTTAAATAAATTGATATATTAACCCTTTGGATTTTCAGACTAGAAAGTACTCTATGTAAGCCTGACAACACATGGAAATGTGCACATGAAATAATTTTTTAAAGGAACTTCAAATGGTATATATGCACAATGACCACAAATGCAGACGTGAGCAATAACAAAGACTGCAGCAGAAAATCTGCATAGGTGTAAACCACCAAGTATACTGTCTATCAGTTTCTTTTTCATTTTTATGAAAGATAAAGCCGGAACATGCCATTTATCTGCCTACAAATCAACAAGTCAGCCAAGCCCCATCAGTGTTCTTGGGATTCAAAGACTGTCCTTTTAATTCCTACCTGGTAAATGATGGAAGTCAGGGATGCATTTATCACCACAACACCACTTTTCAGGGCTTTTACTACATGGTAAGATCCATTCACAGTAGTGAGCTGCTCTTCAAAGTATTCCCTTAGGAACTGGTACATAATCCTGAGATTCTGAAAATCAGCCCAATAGCAACACAAAACTGAGGAGATGTTTGTTTGTTTGTTTGTTTTTCCCCTAAAGCCATCTTAATCCCAAAGCATTAAAAAATAAGTAAATAAAAAGTGTGGCTATGCACTCTGGGGATGAATAAAAACAAAACCTTAGTTCTTCTCATGGAGATCCTAAATTGGAAAGATGTAATTTTAAAATGGTACTTGAGAGATCCACTTAACGGCAAGTGATCAAAAATAGAAAGAGTCAAAGTTTATATAAATTTTGGTATAATTTTTGCCATTCCATAAGTTGACATTTTTCAGGGAAAAAAACCCAAAAGGGCACTGGAGGGTGAGTGCAGCACTGTCGTCTGGGACTCCACTGTTCCTTGTACCACTGCCAAACAGGTGACCAGCTCTGAGGGAGTCCTAGAATGAGACATCCTCCAAAGCGTTTTGGCCTTCTCTTCAACTCTTTTATATAATTCTGACCAAATTATATATTTTACTTCCAGTTTAGCTTTCCTCAAGGACAGAACTAGTTAATAATCATAATAAAGTAGTAACTTTAAAAGTAAAGTCTGGAAGCAAAAGAAAAAAAGCCTTCCTAGCCAGAAAGGGTGGCCCACTCAAGAAGTTATCCATACACGGGGCTAGAAGAATACAAAAGAGACACTCACATCTGAAATATAGACCTTTGTACTGCTTCTATCAAACACTTCTACTGTAATGACATACACCTGTCCCACTTCTAGACTCCATCGGTCTCCAGGTTGAACTGTGAAATCTATACACAAATCAAGAAACAAAAATATCAGAAGAGGCCATTCATTTTCTACAATGAATTAAAAAATACAAACTTATAAAAACTATTCAGTGAGCAAAACTTGCTAATAGATGGAGATGATTTCCAAAGTTGATCCTTTAGTTCCATCAAATTGAATAATTTGGGATTCTAAAGATCCTGGCTTAACTTAGTTCATCTCAGGTATAAAGAAACACTCTCACTTACATCTGTATAGAAAACAAACTACAATATTGCTCATTCCTAATGTGTCAGGCAAGATTTGAGCTTCTTTCAGTCAGACCAGTTTCATATAACCTAAGGACATTAGTGTTCTTTTTTCTTTGTATAAAGTCTCTTTTTCTAACCCAACATTGTATCACATAGGTCTTCATATTTTTTCACAATCTGTTTCAAGATGCTTCACTCTTGCAGACAGCATGGAACCATAACAATGTGAGAAAACATGTCAAAGGAAGGTTAAATTTAAAGGTTCAAGAAGCACTCTGGTTTCTAATGCACTCATTTTAATGAAATAGTTTAAGCTGTTCAGCTTTCCGAAAATTATTCTCTGAAAATACCTAAAAATCCAGGGGTGCCTAGGTGGCTCTGTCGGTTGGGCAAATGATTCTTGATTTCAGCTCAAGTCATGATCTCAGGGTCGTGAGATCGAGGCTCGAGTTGGGCTCTGTGCTGGGCGTGGAGCCTGCTTAAGATTCTCTCTCTCCCTCTCCCTCTGCTCCTCTTTCCCCCACCTCTCTCTAAAAATAAATAAATAAATAAATACCTAAAAATCCAGGCTCTACAACATATATGGTGCAATTTGGGAGTCCAGACACAGATCGCATATGGACATCTTAATTTTTGGTTAAGGAAATCATATGAACCAGAGTTGGGTGAAAAAAGAAATGTGAGCTACCAAAGAAAAAAAATAATAAATGCACAAACAGAAACAAACAAAAATCCTATCTTTTATTATCCTTTGGAAAGCAAAAACTTAAATGTGTACACTTCTGAGAAAAGTCTGAGGGACTCAGTCATAATAGGAATCAGGTATTCTTGAATTTCAAATTTAAGGAAAATGGAATGATAGAAAAAAGATCATGCTCTATGCTTTTAATATTCATTTAGCTGTAGAACTCTTCCTCCAAGTAAATTCTTATATAAGGGGCCCATTATGGAAAGCAGAACAAAGTGGCATCACTCTGGCTGTTGAAATGAACAGTGGTGGATGCCTGGGTGGCTCAGTTGGTTAAGCGACTGCCTTCGGCTCAGGTCATGATCCTGGAATCCTGGGATCGAGTCCCACATCAGGCTCCTGGCTCAGCGGGGAGCCTGCTTCTCCCTCTGACCCTCTCCCCTCTCATGCTGTTTCTCTCTTTCTCTCTCTCTCAAATAAATAAATAAATAAATAAAATCTTAAAAAAAAAAAAAAGAAATGAACAGTGGTGATGAAGAGGGAGGAGGGGTATGACTTGCCATCCAGCCCAGCAATTTGCCTTGGGCTCTGCAAACAGTTTTAAAAATCACTAGTTGATGGGGCGCCTGGGTGGCTCAGTCATTAAGCGTCTGCCTTCGGCTCAGGTCGTGATCCCAGGGTTCTGGGATCGAGCCCCACTGTCGGGCTCCCTGCTCAGCAGGGAGCCTGCTTCTCCCTCTGCAGCTCCCCCTGCTTGTGTTCCCTCTCTAGCTGTCTGTCTCTGTCAAATAAATAAATAAAATCTTAAAAAAAAAAAAAAGAAAACACTCATTCAAAGTACACTAATTTAAGAGTTGTAGTAATTCAGTCATGTGCTAGATTACAATTTACCACTACAGTAATCCATCGTGATAATGGAAGTAAAATAATATTTAATCCACTTGAGGGATCAAACTTTCAAAACTGCCTCAATATTCCAAATGAGCTATTGATATATATACAATTGATATATCAATTAAAAATTACTTTTATGTAGTCATTAAAGCAAATCTTGAAGAGACCGTACAGGCACCTCTGTACCAGTCTGGGTTTGGTTCTGATATGTACTCTAATACAACATTCATAAAATGTAAGAGCTAGAAGGAAATTCAGAGACACAACATTCCCTCCACTTTACAGATGAGGAAGCAGATCTGGATAGATCTCTAAACGAATTCAATCCTCCTTTGTCAGAATAAGAGATCTTCCACCTAATCCTTCCATCTGTTCTGCATCTCATTTTCTCTTGCCCCTCAGAAACCTTGTTGCATCATCAACTAACCTTCCTTTCTCCCATATCTCTGCTCTTTCTCTGTTTACTTACAGACATGTTCAAGTTTCTCTTCTCCTAAAAAAGTTCTCACATCTTGGGGTGCCTGAGTGGCTCAGTAGGTTAAGTGTCCAACTCTTGATTTCGGCTCAGGTCATGATTTCAGGGTCATGAGACTGAGCCCCGCTGTGTGGGCTCTGCACTCAGTGTGGAGTCTGCTTAAGATTCTCTCCCTCTGCCTCTGCCCCTCTCCCCCCCTACTCATTCTCTCTCTCTCAAATAAGTAAAATCTTGGAAAAAAAAAAAAAAAAAAGAATTCCTCTTTTTCCATATGAACCTTAAAAGCTGGCATTACATAGTCTTTGGTCCTCTTCTCCTCTCACTCTATATACTCTCCCTAAGTGATTTTTGTCTGCAACAGCTTCAACTATCACCTATCTACAAACTGATCTCTCAAATATCTATCTTTATCCTGAATCTTTCTCCTCCAGATGCATAGTAAAAATATCTGCTGGGGGCACCTGAGTGGCTCAGTTAAGTGTCTGCCTTCACTCGGGTCATGATCCAGGCCCTCTGTCCCTCCCCCTCCTTCATGGTCTCTCGGGCGTGAGCTGTCTCGCTCTCAAATAAATAAAATAAAATCTTTAAAAAAATAAAAATAAAAATATCTGTTGGCATGTCTATCCCACAGGTACTTCAGGTTAACTTGTGAAAAACTAATCTAGTTTTCTTTTCCCTTAAACCTGCTGCTTCTCTGGTTCTCTACCCAATCTCTGTGAACAGTACCCACCAGCCACTATGGTGCTGGAAGACACTATGGTGCTGGAAGGTGTGGGAAGAAATTGTGAATAGTCACCATCCATATCCTCAAGGGAGACATGTAAATAGATAAATATATTTTAATATCTACTACTTTGGAATAAATAACAATATGAACTGAGAATATGAAAAAAAAAAAGGTCATATAGTGTGCCTGGGGAATTTGGGGAGTACCTGACACACAGCTGGGGCTCAGATACTGAATGACTTAGTTTGTTTTGTAGGTACTACATCCTATCTGTTGACCAATGTCCTATGCACCTTAAAATGACTAAGAAACAAACAACTTTGGACCAAAAACCCTCCTTAATATGTTTTAGACAAGTAATATAAATAGTAACTAATATGATTATACAAGGAATACTGTACTTTTCTAGCCTACTAGGTGCCACATAACTTACTCCCTCCCCTACTCTACCACCTCTCCTTCTTTCCCCTGATTCTCGGCACTTCAGCCTCAATGCTTTCTTTGCCCATCTTTAAACATGCCAGACATGCTCCTGCTTCACAACCTTGGCGATTGCTATTTCCTCTTCCTGGAGCTCTTTCACCCAGGTATCTGCATGACCCACTGCTGCAGTGTGGCCTTATCAAAAAAGACTTCCCTAACTACTCTGAGTAAAATAGCAGTCCACATCCCCAGCACTTAGAACAATGTTGAGGATATTGTAGGATTGTAATAGATATTTGCTAAATGAATTAATTTCTTTCAGGTTCAAATATTCAAAAATAGGAAATATTTCAAAATCAAACATTGAGAAATGGAGTCCAAACATTTCAATTTTCTGGAGTTTAAATCTTCATTCTGTTTTGTTTTCTTTGACTATAACAGAGCTCTAAATCTCTCTTTTTGTTCAGTCCTTACAGAGCAGGTTTAGTCAATTTTTAAAAATTATTCTCAACTCAATTTAACAAATATTAATTAAGCATCTACTGCAGACAATACCATACCATCTTTTCTCAATTATTCATGTGGAAATGGGAAAGAACAAATTAAATAAAATCCACACAAGTTTCTTCAAGCTGTTTTCCCCAGTCTCTTTATGATTTAATTGAGGTTGCAAATAAGCACTGAAACCAAGTTCCAACTATTCTTTTCCCCACCTACCCTCTGCTAGAAATTATGACTATAATAATTTATAGTCCTTTGTTAAAAATAAAGCCTATACCAAATAAGTATAATCTTAGCAAATTACTTTACCAAGGAACATGTCTCACATGCTCAAGGAAACATAGATTGACAGCTAAAACTTGAAAAGGATACTTTTATGGACAAAGACAAGGTTAGTTTGGCCCAGTTGGACAGCAGTCACCATAGCTCTTTTCTCATCCAGCAAAGCCACTTTCCCAGAAAGAGACCAGTTACATGCAACTCTGTGGTCTTGCAATTCCAGTGTATAGTGTTCTAGGGGAAATCCCACCTCTGTAAGACATAAAGATACATAAATGTAACAAGAACAGCCACTTTTACACTGTTGTAAAGGACAACAGTGTATTGTTGGATTACAAGAGGAAAATCAGGAAGCAGGCCTAAATAAGAGTATGATCTGCTTATACTTTCCTTCACACTATGATGAATTTTGACATAGCCATTTGGGGGGCTACTATGTGAGTTTATCATTGGTATTGCTTGCATTCTTAAAAACCAGTGAATTGAAAGTAGTAAGAAGGATCCCCACTAAGTAAGAAAGGAAAGGACCAATGCTAAGGGAGCCAATGCATACTTTATAAACTCAGTGGGACTTCTAGGGTCAACAGAGTGTTTTCAATTAATGAACTGAGTTTCTCAAGAAACAACTTTTGCAAAGATCATTCAAGCCCTTCTGGTAAAGTTTCCTCACTTGCCCTATAAAATCTACTAAATATTTGGTTGTTGTTTTAACAGAATTCAGATGCCTATAGGCACGGGCGCTAAGCATTCGCCTGTTCAAGACATGGGGACTATCTCTGTCCAGTATTATCTCAAGTACAGCAATTAAGGAATACTTATCACAAAATCTAAAAACACAAAGAAGTATTTGTATACATAAGGTGGAGTTGCTTCTCTTACTGTCAGCAGGAAGGATTTGGGAAATGTTAGTCTTAGGAAAAGATAAATCACCTTACCTGTCATTCTTCCCTGCACCATTTTTGCAACTCGGTATTTAATATATGCTCCTACTAAGAGATAAATATCATGGGATGGTATAAGAAATATATTCTCCAAAACTAGCAGACGTATCAATGCTGCTGCCACTTTCTAGAAGAGGAAGGAAAAAAACTAGGTTCCGTAGGCAAAATCCTGAAGGTCATCTTCCCTGTAAAAAGTTTACTTCTTATAAGTCTCTTTTAAAATATCTTACAGAGATTTAAAAATGCTTTCCTAATCACAAATCATAATTTCAGTTAGCCTTAAAAAGTGACTATGAATCTTAATACTATACTGACTTTCTAAGTCACTCAAACTAAGAATATAAAATGACAAGGCTCCTAAAGCAGAAGAGTTGGTAAATAAAAAGGCTCATGTGTAGAAATGCAAGGAAAGACTTAACTGGATGCCACAGAAATTCTTCTGGCCAGCCTCCAGTTAATTCCCTTTCCACTACTCTCTACCCTTGCTGAACACCTTGATTGTTGTGAAGACTGACCCGACACAAGGCTGGTAGGCTGTTCTCTATGATGTCCACACCACGTCCCTGATATTTGAATTAGACACTCACCAAAAGACATAGATTTTTCTGAAACCTACTTATGCCATTTGCACTTTTAATTATAATTACCTTAAAAAATAAACAAGTGTGAAGAGAGCTGTTGTTTCTACAAAAAATTTAAATGTTTTGAAAAGAAGGCCAAAGCAAGCTGCTAAAATGTACAGCTAGCAAAGTTAGGTGTAGGTGAAAAATGTGAAAGATTATGGAAAAATCCTTGAAAAATACAGAATTCTGTACTCAAATTGCTTCACACATGTCTAATTTTTCACTTGACTATAAAATGAAATGAAAAATGAAAACAAAAAGAAAAACAAAGTAGGAACTGCAACAGGTGTAAGCGTGAGCATACATGTTTCTAATCCGTGAGCTCATGGTCAAGGAAACATCTTGGGCCTACACCAAAGGACGGGTGAACAAACTGCACTTACCCATTTTAAGAGAAACACCAGTTGTATGTGTAATTATAATTAGGTAGTAACAGGCTTAAAGAAGACAAGTTTTTTTTATGTCTACCTACTTCAAATGACTTTTCAATTAAATGACCAACTATTGGGGCGCCTGGGTGGCTCAGTCGTTAAGCGTCTGCCTTCAGCTCAGGTCATGATCCCAGAGTCCTGAGATCGAGCCCCGTGTTGGGCTCCCTGCTCCTCGGGAAGCCTGCTTCTCCCTCTCCCACTCCCCCTGCTTGTGTTCCCTCTCTCGCTGTGTCTCTCTCTGTCAAATAAATAAATAAAATTTTTTTAAAATAATAAATAAATAAATAAATGACCAACTATTGACCCAAATCATATCAGGTTAAAGGGCTTCTACTATAAATAAATATAAGGAATAGTATTTTCCACGGAAAAGGCCCTTAAATGAAAGTTTCAAAGTTTATGGCACAAACTTTTTTACCTTATAGAACGGCTCATAAATTCGAACTTTTACAACAGCAGCACCAGTTCTGATCCCAGACACCAAAATCATATCTCCTTGTTTCTCTTCTTTTTCCATCTCAGCTATATACACTGGGGGAGAATATTCTGCTTCAGAGTATTTCAGAATCCTTAAGAGATAAAATAAAGTTTGTTTCTAGTGTAATCAAGTAATGAGTCATCTTCCAAAGGGCCCTAAGAGACTTTAAACATAGTCTCTTCAATGTCTATATAGTGTAAAAAGTCCGAAAATTTGTTTTCCATGGGCGCCTGGGTGGCTCAGTCAGTCAAGCATCTGCCTTGGCTCGGGTCATGATCCCAGGGTTCTGGGATCGAGTCCCACATCAGGCTCCCTGCTCAGCAGGGAGTCTGCTTCTCTCTCTCCCCTTGCTCCTCCCCCCGCTCATGTTCTCTCTCTCTGTCAAATAAATAAATAAAATCTTTTTTAAAAAAATCTGTTTTGGGGAGACTGGGTGGCTCAGTTGTTAAGTGTCTGCCTTTGGCTCAGGTCATGATCTCAGGGTCCTGGGACTGAGCCCCACTTCGGGCTCCCTGCTCTGCGGGAAGCCTGCTTCTCCCTCTCCCACTCCCCCTGCTTGTGTTCCCTCTCTGGCTGTGTCTCTCTGTCAAATAAATAAATAAAATCTTTTTAAAAATTTTAAATTAAAAAAATTAAAAATAAAAAAAATCTGTTTTCCATAAGGATTAGATAGAACAAAAGTATTTAATGTGCCTCAGGCTAAAACTGTGTGGTACTAAAACTCGGGACTGTGTGAGAGCTGTTTCTTAGTACTAAAGACAAAATTTCATACTATCATCCACTCACTGTATTCCAGCATGTGCAGATGGCATAAACAACAGAACTGCCAGAAGACAGACCTGGCTCAAACAATTGTATAGTCCTGAGCCCATGAATTCCTCTGCAGTGGTTCAAATTAAACAATCATAAAAGTACCTGCACCCACACCATGTCATTCTATCAAAGACATTTCCCCCTGGTAAATTTATCTGTTCCAAAAAAGTCCAGACAACAGTATTATCAAAGCCCATACAAATAGTTGCTGTTCAGTGTGCCACCCAAAGGCAGATGTCTCCTTCAAAATCAGATGGTTTATGTTTGGTTTCAATGTTACCTAATTTTGCTAGACAATTCTTCTCTTGCTGTTTCGTTATCCTGGGCAATGCTCCACTCAAACATCATCCCTGCCAAACTACTAAAAGTATTTCCTATAAAGCAAGCCAAAAGCAGACAGGACAGAATCACATATTCAAAAATATTCAGGTATCTTTAACAAGAAAGAGAAACCTACCTAGAAAATTATATTTAGGCCTCCTTCATTAACAAATAGAAGCACTACCATTAAGAATTTAAAACACATATACCAGGAAGATCCCTACACAAACAATAAAAGTACTGTTGCTACACAAACTTTCTGAATGCAGAAAAAACTCAAGCTGATTAACTTCTGGCTGACAAAAGTTATGCCACTCTTTCTGTACCCTTCTACATAAAGGCCACCATATAGTCTACCTCAGGGTTGACAGGCATCCTTAAATCCTGGTCCCTTCAACAAAAATTTTTATGAAAACTAGATTCCAGAATATTTCTAATATTCATTGTTCAGATTTAAAAAATTATTATTTACAATGGTTTACAAAGAAAGTGGCAATAAATTTAAATGTTTTAAATACCATATTACACATTAATATGGTACACTAAAAGCAATATAAAATCTGTCTCAAGAAAGATAAAATTATAAATTTTTTTCAAAGGTTAACACATAATTCCCCTGGCTATAGAAAGTGGACTGACCAAAACAGAGCTAGTAATAAATTCCACACAAATGTTCTTAATGGCTGATCTAGGGACCATCAGCAGAAGCTCCGGATATTTAAGAAAACTTCTGAGATAACCAATAATTAAATATAGCAGAAAAATTTTATGAAAGTATGTAGCTAATACATTGAACCATACTCATAATTATCAATTCCTCATGTACATGAACTTCATATAAAAAAATAAATACTATTTCTAATCTACTTTTATCTCTCAAGTTGCTTTTTTTCCAAGTACTAAACACAAAGGAGTATTACTTTATTTTAGGTAATTTTGTTGAATCTTCTGAGTCCCTTACCTTCAGCATCCAATGCCCTCACCATCAGTTCCAGTGGTGAATCATCTACATAGAGTTCCCGGGTTCGAGATATAATTTCAACGCTGTCTATCACATCAACCTTAACATCACAGCGCAGTTCATGGTCAGTCACTATGATGAACCCAAAAACTTAGAATTTAATTCAATAGGTCATGAATCTATTAAATGTCTCAAACACTCAAAAGCTTATTCTATATTATAAAAAAGAAAGGCTATAACAGTTGCTTTCAACCTGTGGAAGAAAAGAGCATAATGAAAAATTCAAAAGTCTGTTTATAAGAGACAACAGACCAGGGTGCCTGGGTGGCTCAGTTGGTTAAGCGTCTGCCTTCGGCTCAGGTCATGATCCCACACTCCTGGGATCGAGTCCCGCATCGGGCTCCCTGCTCAGCGGGGAGCCTGCTTCTCCCTCTGCCTCTCTCTCTCTCTCTCTCTCTCTGTCTCTTATGAATAAATAAATAAAATCTTAAAAAAAAAAAAAAAAAGAGACAACAGACCAGTCATTCTCAAACACTGATCTATAATAATATTTTCATTCATCCATGGAAAAATGAGAAAGGTAAGAATCTTAACATAATGAGTAATAAAATTAAATGTATTCACTTTGAAGGAATATATTTTAGGGGTGCCTGGCTAGGTCAGTCAGTGGAGCATGCAACTCTTGATCTTGGGGTTGTGAGTTTGAGCCCCACACTGGTAGAGATTACTTAAAAATAAAATCTTAAAAAAATAATAAAGGAATATACTTTATTATTATATTCTATCTGAGCTTTGAAGTATTAAAGTTTTTTCTTTTATGAAATTATGGCATTAGATTTTTTTTAATGTATTTGTTTCAGAAAGTAAAAGGGTGACAACCATATGTCAGTCCTACCAATAAGTTTTTTTCTCTCTGAGGTTAAAAAGCCTGGTGACAATGTATTAGACCCAACCAGAGCTCTGGTCAATATAGCCACAGTGAACTTCAGAAACACAAAAAGAAACAGTATAGAATGAAATGAGGATGAAATAAAAACTGTTTTGTACTATCTTTTAACAATAACCCCACCTCTCATATTTACCATGTGTTAGAGAACTGCCTACATAGCTGTCTCATTCTGCTGTTATAACTGTATATTTTTTTACTTTTAGCTTCATCTACAAGAAACAAAAGCAAAGTAACTACCACTACAATACCCAAAATTACCAACGGACATCAAGGGTAAACCCTGTTCCTAGCTGTGGATCTGCTTTTATGGAATTTTTATTTATTTTTACTTTTTAAAAAATATTTATTTATTTATTTGTCAGAGAGAGAGAGTGCACACAAGCAGGGGGAACGGCATGCAGAGGGAGAAGCAGGCTTCCCGCTGAGCAGGGAGCCTGATGCAGGGGCTCGATCCCAGGACCTGGGGATCATGACCTGAGCTGAAGGCAGACGCTTAACCAACTGAGCCACCCAGGCATCCCTACTGTGGAGTTCTGATGGTGATTTTCTATTTCCCTAATCCTTTCCACACTTTAATAGCATTCTTCTGTAAGGAAGGTAACTTACATCTTACAAACAAGTTCTCATTTATTTATTTATTCATTATTTATGTAAGTATTGACTCATGGATATTTATTTTTGGTTTATAATCCAATACTATCATAATTTATTTTGTTACTCCAGTTTTTCTAGCTTTGGCCATTAGGAACTCTTTCAGGTTGACTCCTATGTCCTTTGGGCTTGCCCCATCTTAATTAAGTAATTAGTTGTAGTACTTCCTTACTTTCTAGCCCTATGAGATGAGCCAGGCCCATCTTGTATTTTCTCCCGCCCAGCTATTTCCTCAAGGAGTCCTGGTTCTTTCTGTTAGAGAGCTGTATTTAGAAACCAAGATCTGCTGCTAGTGTGCTTGCTGCTAGTACTGTGACTGTCCCTTGGCCCTCTCAGCAGACAGTGCAAGGAAGTATATGTATATACACATATTTGTATTTCTATGTCTATTTTTCTGTGTATATATTAATGTAAACATGAAATCATAGTGATATCTTTGGTTCTAATCTTACACCACAGTGTAATTCCTTTCTCTGGTAACGAGAAACCTGACACTCAGTATCTACAGTGTATTTACTTATTTGTTGAACCCCAGTGTAAATATAGTTTCAGAATGATTAAGTCAGTTTTTGTGTTTCTTGTGAAAGGAAGTATAGCTTTGCCTGAAATAGAGCATATTTTGATGCTCCTTGGCCTTTTTTGAGGGGCGCTTGCCTATATTACCTGATGAACATTTTCCTTCGATTTAAAAATTCCATAAAAGAAGGGATGCCTGGGTGGAAACTGTCATAGTCACAGGAGATGAAGGAAACACAATAATGTAGTTTAGTAATGTGGTGTCTTGAATTAAATCCTAGACCAGAAAAAGGACATTAGTGGAATATTAAAGAAAACTGGGTCAAGAGTATATGGGAACTCTTCGTACTATCTTTGCATTGCTTCTGTAAATTTAAAATTATTTTAAAAGAAAATATTTTTAAAATTTACTTGATTAATCTTTTACTTAATATTTAATTGAACAGAACCTGAAGTTAAAAGAAATGAAGAATGGGAAGCCTGGGTGACTCAGTTGGTGAAGTGTCTGCCTTCAGCTCAGGTCATGATCCCAGGGTCCTGGGATCAAGTCCCGCATCAGGGTCCTTGCTCAGCAGGGAGCCTGCTTCTCCCTCTGCCTGCTGCTCCCACTGCTTGTGCTCACTCTCTCTGTCAAATAAAGAAATAAAATCTTAAAAAAAAGAAAGAAATGAAGACCAAAATATGGGAGCTATCATTAAGAACCAAGAGAAGCTGAAATCTCACGGGATCTGCTGGTAAAACATACTATTAAGGAAGTGTTCCAAGGATGGCAAAGGAAGGAAGGGTGACCTTACATAATATATACTAGATAATTAGGCATTGGATAATCTAATTAAACAGGAAATTAAATACTTTTCTTCTGTGGAGAAATACATAGGGCAATCATAGGACAGAAGTAGCTGTGACCTTACATAAAAATATGAAAAGCCTTGTGCACGCAAAGACTACCCATCTGACCACTTCAATAGCAATAAGCTTTTCCATACATGGCCATCGACCATAAAGAAAAAAATTACCTTGTATGAATTACAGGTAAATTTAGAGTGATTAAGAGAGATACCATACCTTCAATTTACCTTTTTTTTTTTTTTTTAATTTTTAAGCAGGTTTTTTTTTTTTTTGGACAAGGAAAGGTAAGGGGAGGGGCAGAGGGAGCGAGAGAAAATCTTAAGCAGGCTCCAAGCCCATGCGGAGCCTGACAGGGGCTCGATCTCACAACTCTGAGATCATGACCTGAGCCAAAATCAAGAGTCAGACACTTAACCAACTGAACCACCCAGGTGCTCAACTTACCTCTAAAGATAAAAATGAATAACTTTAGGGGCACCTGGGTGGCTCAGTCGGTTGAGCAGCTGCCTTTGGCTCGGGTCGTGATCCCGGGGTCCTGGGATCGAGCCCCACATTGGGCTCCCTGCTCAGCGGGAAGCCTGCTTCTCCCTCTCCCACTCCCCCTGCTTGTGTTCCCTCTTTCGCTGTCTCTCCCTCTGTCAAATAAATAAATAAAATCTTCTAAAAAATGAATAACTTTATTAAATAATATAATGAATTTTCTTATCTACATGTTCATATTACTTCAGGTATACTTCAGGTCCACACAGGAGCAAGGTAATAAAGAAAGAAAAATGAATGAAATAGAGAGGACGAGAGTTGATCCAGGGAGATGAAGAAGGAAGAAGAAAAAAATAAGAGAATGAAACCAGTATTGCAAGAGCCAAAGGGATGCAGAGCCAGGAGCAAAAGAGAGGGAGCAGAAATGGCAAATATTTCCTGCCTTCCCTGATTCTCATATTTATCCTAGCTTCCAAATCAACTCCTCTTGTTTATACAATTATATTCCACTATAGCAACTAATCAACCTGTAAGTATTTACGGAACATCAACAACATGCTGAGCATACCACAGTAAGTACTGATCACTCTATATTCCTCTCACCCCACACCAAAATCATCCAGTTATTCAAACCCTTTCTTCCTCTCCCATGTCAGCTAAAATCATGCCTTCATCTCTAAACTCCTCCACTTGTCCTTTACCTAAGGTTAAAAATCTAGATTTCCCACTAGAAAAAGGGCATATTCATATATTTAGACTGCCTCTGAAGGATACAGAAAAGTGACTCTCCTGGAGAAAGATTAAAGGCTTACTTTTCACTATATAACCTTTTATATTCTTTGAAGGTTTTACCAAATGAAGTAGCACCTAGTCAAAGCAAAACAAAAATCAAAAGAAATGTAGCATTCTTACCAAATAAAACAAGCCCCCTAGAGTCTATCACTTCTATCCATCATCTCCAACACAGCCACTAATTTGCTTCACTACAGTGTCGACAAAAACATCATAAAATTCTAAGTACCTAAATACCAATGGAGTGCTTAAATCTATCTTTAGACACCTTACAGTTACTAGGCATTTCAATAAATATTCATCAAATGAATGAACAATCTCTCTTAGGCATATGCTTCCCTTTCACAATGTCCTCTCCCTCTCCCACCCCCCCCCCCCCCCCCCCCCCCCCCCCCCCTTTCAGAGTGCTCTTTTCCACTCAGATGAGAATGTTACCTGGTAGGACACTGAAACTGGCATTTATTATTGAAGAGTCTAGCAAAATTGGGAAAGCTGATTTAAAAGATACTTAACTTTGGAATATTTATAAGTCAGATGAAATTAAGCTGAGAGCCAGATTTGACATTTTTCCTAGCAATTGTGTAAATGTATCTTTTGATATCAGAGTGAATTCATGTAGTTAAAAGTAATTACATTTAAAAATTGCTTACGTGACCAATACAATTCTTCTTTCCTAACCTTCTCTATCTATTGTAGCTGCCCTGTAAGACATGTTCCTCAAATATTCTCACCTTTGAGAGTCCTCATACCATATTTCACTGATTCTAAGACAGTTTTTGATATTTTAACATCTCTGAAATTGAGTTTTATCTTATAACTGATGACATCTTTCACTTGCTGTCAGCCAGGCAGCAGTCACGACATAGTTGTGATTGATTGCATATGTGAGAACATTAAAAGGCCAGCATCAAAACTTGTAGAATGGATATGAGTGGCAGGAAGAAAATCTGATGGCCAATAGTGACACTCTTTAATCTCCTGGGAATCAAATATTAAGGAGATGGGGTGAGAAGGGTAGTAACTCAGATGTGCCGGGCACTTTTCCATAACTAGAAAAAAAACCCACAACATATCCATATAATTGCAAAGCTAACTTAAGAGCCCAATATTATAGCTTTTAGGGTTTTTTTTTAAGTTTGATTTACTTAAGTAATCTCTATACCCAATGTGGGGCTCAAACTCACAACCCCGAGATCAAGAGTTGCACACTCTTGGGGCGATTGGCTGGCCCAGTTGGTGGAGAATGTGACTCGATCTCAGAGTTATGAGTTCCAGCCCCACTTTGGGTATAGAGATTACTGAAAAATAAAATCTTAAAAAAAAAAAAAAAGTTACACACTCTTCCAACTGAGCCAGCCAGGTGCCGCAGCTTTTACATGTTTTGTTTTTAATTGATTCTTTTAAGAAATACTGCATCCAGGGGTGCCTGGGTGGCTCAGTCGTTAAGCGTCTGCCTTTGGCTCAGATCATGATCCCAGGGTCCTGGGATCGAGCCCCGCATCGGGCTCCCTGCTCTGCGGGAAGCCTGCTTCTCTCTCTCCCACTCCCCCTGCTTGTGTTCCCTCTCTCGCTGTGTCTCTCTCTGTCAAATAAATAAATAAAATCTTTAAAAAAAAAAAAAAAAAGAAATACTGCATCCATAACAGTCTTACTGGCACAGAGGAAGATATTGTGGGGATAAACACAGACATTGATGATTCCCAGTGAAAAAGTGTTTCATCTGAGACAGAAACACTATGGTAGTTTTAGAAATATCTTAGCCAGTTTATTTTATTTATATTTTCCTTTTTATTAGGCATGAGAGTGAAACATAATAAAAATAACCATCTAATTAAGTCTTAGTTCTTCTGTAGGTATAAAATAGAAATTCTAAGCGAAGAAAAGCATAGTTTAGTTGGCTATGTTTATCTTAGTGGTACATTAAAAAAAAAACAGCTTTATACTAGATGGCATCTTCAATCATATGAAATATGGTATACCAAACAACTTTAACTTCTCTTTAATAACATAGTATAGATGTATCATTTATCAAAATATTTATAAAACTATACAGGTATTTCTGGCCTATCAATGTAGCAATGAAGTGCCAGAAACTCTGGGATACAAAAAGCCTCGCTTTGATTTTGGATACAAATAGGATTTCTCTAGCTGCTCTAATCTAAAAAAGACTGGTGCAGTGCTTCCAGACTTTAGTAATGCATGAGAATCACTGGAGAGCTTGTTAATTCCCTGGGCCCATTCCTGAGATTCTAATTCAGCAGAACTGAGATGGGGTCTGAGAATTTACATTTTTCTTTCTTTTTGGCATCTCACAGTTACATTTATTCACACCACAAAGGAAACAACACATCTACAAGTGTACAGCAATGCTCCATGTTCCCACCTAACAGAGATTGCTGAGATTTACAGCCAAAATGACATTCCATCTGTACTCTAAGTAAAGCTGGTCAATGATGACTATGAGCAGGTGCAGGACTCGAAGTTTTCAAAGCTTTACTTCTTTTATCAGCAATCCTGATTTTATAAACGATGAAGCCCATGAACTCCATTCCTACCCAAATCTGGTAAAGTTGGGTAGAGCAGGGCCTCATGGGGACCCGAACATTTTTAACAAGGCTTTGAATCATCTCAGCACAGGACCCCCAACTCAGGCTGCCCCAACTCGCATGGCCAACGACTCGGAAAGGTCACCAAGTACACTCTTTTCCCTTCAAGGTTTTATATTTAAATAATCTCTACACCCAGGGTGGGGCTCGAACTTACAACCTAGAGATCAAGAGTCGCATGCTCCACCAACTGAGACAGCCAGGCACTCCAAGGATTTACATTTCTAGGATTCCAAGTGATAGTGATGCTGCTGATGACACAGGTTCACAGACCACACTTTAAGAAGTACTAGCTTTTTTAGTTCCTTTTGCCTTACTCAAGACCCACCTCAGACCTTAACACCTAAGCTAGTTCCAATAAATAATTCCTTCTTTTCTTCAAGGATTCAAAAAAACTAGGGTTTCTACTCTGTCTCAGGCACCACGCCAGGTACTAGATATATTAAAAAAGTTGGGGGCGCCTGGGTGGCTCAGTCGTTAAGTGTCTGCCTTCGGCTCAGGTCATGGTCCCAGGGTCCTGGGATCGAGCCCCGCATCGGGCTCCCTGCTCAGCAGGAAGCCTGCTTCTCCCTCTCCCACTCCCCCTGCTTGTGTTCTCTCTCTTGCCGTGTCTCTCTCTGTCAAATAAATAAATAAAATCTTAAAAAAAAAAAAAAGTCACAGAATAGGACGCCACAATTAGGGTTATTCTACAGATTGCTTTTTTTCTACTTATCATTTGAAGCCAACACCATTTGTATTAACCATGTATAAAGATATCAGATTATTCTACTCTAGATGAACGATTTCACAATGTGTTTTCTCTCAACATACCTATCTCTCGAGCAAGAATAATACTGCTGAGGCGTATCGGCTGGGTAGATTCAGCAATGAGCATAGCTTTTTGAGAACATAAGGTGCCATTTTCATATAAAGGCTCAACAGTTACTGCATCATGATGGGTGGAATGCCTGTCAAAATAAAATACTTAAGAGTTTGAAATAAGACTGTGGGTTAAAATTAACTTTCAGGAGAACACAGATTCTTATAGTTTTTCCATGTTACACATTACCTGGTGTATTTAAATGACACTCTTTAAAGTAGAAACCATGCTTAGAGACACAAGATTTCAGTGAGACTGATCAGGACCTTTTCCCAGTGATCCCTTGTGCAATGTTACACATGTATTATATTCCTCCCTTGATATTTAAAATAAGATTGCAGGGGGGCCCGGGGGGCTCAGTTGTTAAGCGTCTGCTTTTGGCTCAGGTCATGATCCCAAGGTCCTGGGATCAAGCCCCACATAGGGCTCTCTACTCTGCGAGGAGCCTTACTTCTCCCTCTGCCCCCTGCTCTTGCTCTCTCAAATAAATAAAATCTTTAAAAAATAAGATTGTTCCATTCTTCCCTCAGTATGTAAAAACAGGATTGATGGGGGTGCCTGGGTGACTCGGTTAAGCCTCTGCCTTCAGCTCAAGTTATGATCTCAGGGTCCTGGGATCAAGCCCCAAATCCAGCTCCCTACTCAGCCAGGAGTCTGCTTCTCCCTCTCCCTCTGTGCATGCACACGTGCTCTCTCTCCCTCCAATAAATAAATAAAATCTTTAAAAAAAAAAAAAAAACGGACTGATGTTGTGTTTCCAATAATGAGAGACACAGATTTCTCATACTGTGAGGAATGAGTTTTTTTTTTTTTTTTTTTTAAGATTTTTTTTTATTTATTTATTTGAGAGAATGAGAGACAGAGAGCATGAGAGGGAGGAGGGTCAGAGGGAGAAGCAGACTCCCCGCCGAGCAGGGAGCCCGATGCGGGACTCGATCCCGGGACTCCAGGATCATGACCTGAGCCGAAGGCAGTCGCTTAACCAACTGAGCCACCCAGGCGCCCGTGAGGAATGAGTTTTGTCCAATCTTAAAACTGGGCTGCCAAGACAGAAAAACTGCCTAAATTATGAGGTGTGAGTACAACTCAAAATACAATTAAAAAAAATGTTTTGGGGCGCCTGGACCCCTCAGTCGTTAAGCGTCTGCCTTCGCCTCAGGTCATGATCCCAGGGTCTTGGGATCCAGCCCAGGGATCGGCTCCCTGCTGAGCAGAGTCTGCTTCTCCCTCTGCCGCTCCCCCTGCTTGTGCTCTCTCTCCCAAATAAATAAGTAAAATCTTTAAAGAATAAAACAGTTAATGCTTTGGCTTTGGACGGTGAGATTCCGGCATCGCCCCAGGGGGTCATCTTCCAGGCCCGATCCCCTTACCCACACCGCGGGAGCTGAACTTCTCACACTCCGCAAGCCTACGGCCTCTCCTGGGAAACAGGAAAGGGCAATGTAGCCCTGTGATGCGGCGGCGCCCACTCCCCCTCCGCGTGGAGGACGCTCCACAACACCCCCTCACACAGGCGGCAAAGCTCTCCCCCAGGCAGGCCTCCTCTCCACCCGAAGCGAGTCTCCCCACTTCACGGTCTCGGGGCCTCACCTCGCTCCTCGGTGAAATGGGGGCGCAGGAACTCACCCCACAAGGCCGTGAGCGGTGTCCCGAGGCCCCTCGGGAAGAAAGCCCCAGCTTATCCGTCGGTGAGGACCCCCACTCCCAACCCCGAGCCCCGCCCCCCGGACATCTCCTCAGGCCGTGCGGGGACGCCTCCCGCCCCAGAGGTGCCCCACAGGAAAGGCCCTGCAGGCCAACGGCCACAAGGCGCTGCGGTGGCATCCTCGTCGAGGGAAGCCCGTCCACCCCTGCAGGGCCGAGGCGGGCGCGAAGTCTCGGGGACCCCGCCCCTCACCAGGTGTAGCAGCCCCGCTGCGCCTCCAGCAGGAAGGGAACGCGGCCTGGCTCCCGGCCGAAGGGGAGCAACACCTGCGGCACGTTGAGTTTGTTGGCCAGGGTCCCAAGCAGACACTGAAGCAGCAGCGGGACGCCGGGTGCAGGCCAGCCGACAAACGGCCGGCCGCGTCGGAGACGCGGGGCCCCAAAGCCCGTCATGGCGACCACCCGCTCTCCAGTTCCCGCTCGACCACGGTCGAGGCCCGGGCCCCCAACGCCGGCCAATCCGCGGGCGCGACGTCACGGGAGGCGGGGCCTCCTCCTGGCTGGGAATTGTGGGAGTTTCTCCCGGGAGTGCTTGTCGCCGCTGCGCGTGGAAGGGGCGCGAGGCGAGCCCGCCGCTCGGAGGGCAACTTCCCGAGAACTTCTCAGGCAGCAGATGTTTTTCACGGTAAAGAAGCAAAACATCTAAGAAGTGCTAACTTCTCCCAGCCTAATTTCTTCTGCTGCCTACCCTGTGTTCGGTTCCTAGCCAAAAATTTATTTTGCCGTCATTTCCAAGCAGCATTGGTCCGTGCCTGTAAATGGAAAAATTTCCCAGTCCCAGTGTAAATGAAAATTTAATATAAATATAAAAATATAAATAAAAATTTCCCAGTATAAAGAGCTGGACGTGGCCAAGGAAGCTGTGTCGTTTCTACGAGGAAGGCACGCTCGTGTCCAGCCTCCAGGCCAGCGCGCGGGCGATGCTCCGCAGGTGTCCCAGGCCGCCGCCGAGGCTACCCACTCGCACCGCCGCTGTCGGCCGCTGTCGCCAGACGCTCGGAGCACGCTGCGGGTTCACTTGTTTTCTCCAAAGGGCAGCGGAGTATCAGCTCAGAGGCTGCGCAGGGCAGTTAGGGGGGCATGGGATCAGTGTCAGAGATTGCTGAAGTCCTTTAAGGAGCCCCGAGTCCATGGTTTGGAAGAATGAACACCGTGGTAAAGGAAAAGGTACAGCTCGCCCTGAACGTGCCAGTGCTAAATTAAGTAATCTGTAAGAGGCCTGGCGCGGAACTATTATCTCTAATATTCACACTTACCCTGGAACACATATTATCTTTATTTTACAGATGGAAAAACTAAATTATTTACATCAGGACATACAAGTAAGAATCTCTGAGCTGAGTTTTGAACCCAGTTTTGGTCTGCTTCCACAGCGTGTGATCTCTACTAAATCCTGTTGCTACCACCCACAAAGATCTGATTTTTCACTCAAACTGCATAGTTCCTGTGGAGAAAGCACAACCGGATTAGTAAATAAAAGTCAAGTAGGTCTAAGGATTAGAGGGACTGGTTCTTTATTTCAAAAAGACACTTGTCAATTTTCAGTATCAAAACAGTTTGCACTATTGGTTTCTTTCTCCCAATCGGCCCCCAGAGAGCACACCAAAGGAGAGTGCATTTTAAGCCAATAAGCTGCAGGATGCACACCTAACAGGCCTCACAGAAACCTCACCAAAAAGGGGAATTGGGGAGGGAAAGAAACTTTAAAAGATCAGCACACTGTCAGCCCACAGACTGTAGAGAGTTCTTAGCCAGACAGGGTGGCCAATGTGCCCCAACCCTAAAGAAGCAAAGTTTCAAAATAATATAAAATTTAAAAACAGTTTTGTACATAATCTATTCAAGATTTCTCCAGCACTAACTGATACAAAGCACGAGATGGCACTTTAGAGACAGCAGCTTCGGACCCAGCAAAGGGTGATGAGATGAGTTTGTTTCATATGGCTAAATCAGTGGCAAACACATAATTTTCTTTTTTTCCTTCAAGGAGGCAGGAGAGAAAATAAGCTGTCACCTCGACATAAAGGGAACATGATCCATTCCGTGGGCAGTTAGGGTAAAGATAGGATAAGGATTTGGTCTCAGACAGAGGTCTCACCATCTTAATTTGTTTGGTCACTTCTGATGGAAAAAAAAAATTAAAAAATAAAGTTGCTCAAAGATACCTTAAAGCTGAAACCCTGAGCCACACTTTTTTGGCCACTCCTCCTGGAATTACCTTTCTAATCTGGCTGGTACTTTGGACAAAGCAATGAAGCTTCCCAGAGTGGGTCTCTTTCCGGGCTCTGGCTCTCTCAGTAAGGCAGGCCCCTGCCTCCTCTGTGGAGAGGGCAGTATGCACTAAACTGAAAAGTTACTTTCCAAATGTGAGGAAGGGAACAGACTGCTGCTTCAGAACTGTGGAATTATTTGGAATGTTTTACAAATGGTTGCTACATCAACAACAACAAAAAAAGGTAATTACAAAATGTGTACATCACAACATGCTTTTAAAGACACTTTGCATTGTGCTCACATTCCCTTAAACATTGTTCCCAAAGGTGCTCAGCCTCAAGCCCAACTGGAATCTCTAGGGAGAGGCAGAGACAGTTTGGCGAAAAAGACACAGGGGTTGGGGTGGGAGAGGCGGCAAAAGGAGAAAGCAGCCTTCCAGTTAAAGATCAGCCCTCAGTTTCAAGGCCAGCTTCGGGCAGGCTGGCCTCAGCGGAGTCGGGATCAGAGGGAGGAGCAGCGGCAGGGCGGGACTGGGGTGCTCTACATCTCATTCAGGTCAAGCAGAGTCTGGTCCAGCATCCTTTGTGTACAGAGGTGCTCCTCTTTGGTGCATTTCAGCTTATCTAATGGGGGTAAAGGAGAGATGTTACAAAACTAGAAGTAAGTGTCAAGGTCTACCCACTCGGAGAATCAGTCCTGCGGCAGGCAAGCTGCGGACTAACAAAGCGGCTGCCTTCTCAGACACAGGCGTGAGCCACTGCACCACTTGCTTCTGCAGGGCCTCTGGCTTTCGAGCTGGAGTTGCAAGTGTTGCTGTACTTCTGGGGGAGTAGGCTGGAGACCTTATCACCCGTTTCCTCATTCACCCACATCCAACCAAGGCTTTCAGTCTTCAGTCACTGAAGGAGGCAGCCTTAAGCATCAGCCATCCTTTCTTCTGGGCTTTGCCCAAAGGACAGTACCTACTTGACAAGGCTCACTGGGGTGTGACCACTGAGAACAAGGATGGGCATGTCCTACCAGTAAAGACAGAGTCTCAGCCTGAGAAGGGTGCAAGAGGAACCTCATGTGTTATAGGCTTCCTCCAACACGGAAAGGAACAATTGGTGGGATAAATGAAAGACCCCCATAGCCTATCACAGAATCAATAAAGAACACAAAGCCAAGAATAAACCAAACATATAAGCAAAACCTCAACTGCGATTTTTGTAGAGCTATTCTCCAAAACTAGCCTGTGAGAGTTACTTACAATTACACATGGAAAAAGAAGCAAGAAGAAAAATGTCAGGAAGGAAACCAGTGGCTTGAACACCAAGGAGAATCTAATCTGCTCAGCAAGCAAACCACTCAGACTACTCTGGTGGCAAGGGGCAAATACTCAACATGGAACTATTAATACCCCATACCCCCTTCTTTCCCTTCCCTTTTTTCCACCCAGTCAGAAGGGCCCATCTCTGGGCCTGCAGATGAAGCAGTCACGACATCTTATCCAATTGGTCCTTTTATTGTTAGAAAACATCCACACAGGCGGAACACAGCCTTCAGTCAATGCACAGGTTAAAGAGCAGCAAGTAAGGGTGGACACCAGAAAACTCTCCAGGTTCCTCACTATGATCTCTCAGGCCCCTCCCTTCATCACCCGTTATCTCTTGAAAGGGACAGAAACGCAGTGTCAACTGTTCTCACTCTCCAGTACAATTAGGAAGTCAACAATATTCTCAGTGCCCCAATTAAAAAGCAATTTGTGGGGCGCTTGGGTGGCTCAGTCGGTTAAGCATCTGCCTTCCGCTCAGGTCACGATCTCAGGGTCCTGGGATCGAGTCCTGCGTTGGGCTCTCTGCTCAGCAGGGAGTCTGCTTCTCCCTCTCCCCCCTGCTCACGCTCACTCTCTCTCAAATAAATAAATAAAATCTTAAAAAAAATTTTTTTTTTTGCTTAGGGCAAAATGACTTTAAAAAAAAACAATCAGTCTTTTGCTGGGGTCCAGGTCAGTGGTGTGAGCAGTACGCTCGGCTTAATGGGCACCAGTGAGCCCTGCCCGTCAGTCACAGAGATCATGCAGCATTAGCTTCAGCTGGCTAGAGAGCACGCGGTTTCGCTCAAGTTGGCTGTAGACACACTCTGCAGCAGCACCAGGGAGAGGAAAGAGGAGGAGGAGAGGAAACAGAGGAGAAAGAGAAAAAGGGGAGGTTAGTAGAGTACCAGAAGTAAACTCTGAGACTTTTGACTAGCTGATATACGTAACATGCATCTGAAAGGCAGAGTGGATACAAGGAGGACTCAGAAAGAGGGCAGAAAGAGTCAGTCAGGTGGTGGAAAGACCAACAGAGGAACAAAATAAAATATCTTGACTGACAAGTTGGAAGGACAACATTTTAAGAAAGAAAAAAGTATCTCTATCTCCTTTACAAAGGTATTTATTCCCTGGGTTGAGAAACAGACAAGTGAAACAGGGCAAAGGAGGGAACACAGTTGGCTTGTAATCAGGGTTTGACAGAAACTGAAGGGAAAAGCTGGAACATTTTCTGTGAAACCATTCAATGTAGGGGCGCCCGGGGGGCTCAGTCAGTTAAGCATCTGCTTTCGGCTCAGGTCATGATCCCTGAGTCCTGGGATCAAGTCCCTGGGCCCTGGGATTGAGCCTGCTCCTCCCTCTGCTTGTGCGCTCTTCCTCTCTCTCTCTCTCTCTCTCTGACAAATAAAAAAAAAAATCTTAAAAAAAAAAAAAGCACTCAGTACAGTATTATGAAGGATAAATTGGGATCAATATCCCTATACCCATTCAATCCTACTTTCTAATGCTCCTTGTTGTAGGTGCTCAGTGGTTAACCCATCTTAGGGGCCTATCCATCAAACCCCCACCCCCCTTTTCAAAAATCCTGTTAGGGCGGCAGCATGTCCAGCCCCAAGGAAGGTGAATCACGATTATCCTGTTCTGTTTTTCCAGACTCCCTTGCAGTTAGGGGTGATTATGGGATACAGTTCTAGCCAATGAGATACAGGGGATAGTCTGCTGGAAGGCTTCTGGGAAAACTAGCTTTCTTTCTTGCCTTAACATGGATGTGAGGGTGAAAGTTACAGATCTCAACCTCAAGAGAGGGCCAAGAGAATTCACAGAAACCCAGCCACACCAGGCCACAGTTGCTCTAATCTGGACTTGTTATTACAGGAGAAAAGTTAAGTCCCCTATTTATTTAAGCTATGGTTAAGCTGTTTCCCATAACCAAAAGCATTCCTGGTTAAGAGTAGTTAAGTACTTAAATCCCTGACTTTATTTTCCACTTGAAGTGCACCTTAAAGAGGGGGTACAGAGAAACCAAACCCATCTGACCAGCACAGGGGTAATAGGAATTTGGGGACAGACCTTCCTGGTCTCCGACTCTCAAGTTCACAACCAAGTTTCTCCCTATGTTTTACAGTCTGTTTCAAAATGGTCTCAGGACCTCAATATAAAGATATACTCTTCTGTCTTAAAAATCAAGTGCATTTGTGGGCTGATTGTGCCCACAGTCAAGGTGCATTGCTCAGGCACCTTGCCCTCTGGGCAGAGGTTTTCTCCAGCTCTACCTGGAAGCTGGTGACCAATATGGACCTAAGAATACTTGCCACTTTATGTACACTATTAGAACAGAAAACCTAAGTATACAAAATGATCCTGGGAGGAAATAACCAAAATAATAGTTGTATTATAGGGCAGAATTAGAGCGAACTTTTAAAATTTCACTTCCCATTAAACCAGTGGTTCTCAATACACGTGGTATTATTGCCTGTTCTCTCCCCTTGGAAGGAAATTTGGAGATGTGTGGGGCAGGTTTTAATTGTCACAATAACTAGAGGACCCTACACATATTTTTTGGTTAGGGGACAGCAATAAGTAGGACTGTTCTGTACATCCCATAATTATCCTGGTTTAAATGACCAAAGTTCAGCATTGAGAAACACTACACTAGTCTTCAAGCTCCACGAGGCCTGGGATTGGACCTGTCATATTCATTGGGGCATCCCTGACAAATGTAGGGGTTCAAATTTGTGAACTCTCATTTCTTGGGCTTTCTGTGGTATTATATACAGATTCTAAGTGCCACCTGACTCTTCTGTAGCGTCCAAATCAGTTAGTGGGACTCCCACTCCTGTCCTGGGAAAGAAGGGCGTTGTCAGAATCTAGTCCCTCAAAACAGCTTGGTCAGTGAGGGTCTGGTTCCATTTAGGGAAGTAATAAAGAGATAGAAATGGAAGCATTTTCTTGTCTGATTAAATCCTAGAACACACAGTTCCCTAAGAATGACAGAAGGTTAAAAGATAAATGTGGTTATTCTCTCACCTTGAACTTCATACGTAAGGTTTCTAACCTTGCTATCTCTAGTAACTAAAAATTCAGGATCAGATACCAGCTCACTAGTTAAAGTTCTTGGTTTCCTGGTAACAGCAAAATAAAACAAAAAAAGGCAAGCCAGAGAATCCATTTGGTCTGATGTTCCTTTTGGGCATGTCCAATTAATTAGGGAATGATCCCATGGATGCTAGACATCCTTAGGCTTCACTGGTCTGAATCAGGTCAATTTCATTCCCTAACAGGAAAAGGGAGTGGAAAGGCTTAAGAGTAAAGGGAACTGTGCACACTCTAAAGCGTCACAATTCCAGAGATGAGAAGGAACAGATTTTGCCTTTTTTTTTTTTTTAACTTCCCCCTAATATTAAGGCTGGGGGGTATCCAACCAATAGCATGAGAAAGGAAGAGACTGGGTGGGGCTAAGATAAGGCTACCCAACACTACAGGGCAGTTCTGCGCAGCAGGTGACTTGGGATCCAGTCCCATGTTGTGCCTCATCCCAACAATAGTAACAAGGAAGGCTAGAAAGGACTCTTAACACATCAGCCTGTGGTTCATTCTCAGAAATTAAGTGGGAGGGCACCTGGGTGGCTCAACTGGTTAAGCTACTGCTTCAGCTCAGGTCATGGTCCTGGAGTCCCGGGATCGAGTCCCGCATCGGGCTCCCTGCTCAGCGGGGAGTCTGTTTCTCCCTCTGACCCTCCCCCTCTCGTGCTCTCTCTCTTTCTCTCTCAAATAAATAAATAAAATATTATAAAAAAAAGAAATTAAGAGGGAAAAGAGATCAAAATACTTTGCTCTGGGACTACCAATGATGCTTGACCCCGTTCCCATAGCTAGTCCAGGCTCAAGTAACATAGGGTGGCTTCTGCAAGAAGTGGAAGAATGAATTTAGCATGACACAGCATTTAAAATTTCACTCCGCTACCCTGCTTGTTGGTCTCCGTCCTTGCTCACAGCAGTCATTCCCGTGGGGAAAGACAAGGCCTACCAGAAGTATAGTGCCTCCCTTTTCCCCAATTTCTCTCCATCCTCACATACTTCTTTCGCTTCTAAGAAGCCCTTCTCTGTACCAGTCAACTCTTTCTGCCCAGATACTAAAACATCTACAACTGTACTATCCAACACAGCAAGCAGTCACTAACCACATGTGGCTGTTAAAGTCAGAGGCACTACAATCAGCAGAATCTTAGCTCCTCAGTCACATACACCACGTTCTGAGCGCTCCACGGGCTCTGTATGTGGCTGGTGGCGTCACAGAAGTTCTGCTGGACAGCACAGCTCTAGGCTCTTTGTCTTGCCTTGATTTTCCTTCCACTAGTTCACTCTTCTGGCTCCTTGAAATATATGGCTTCTCTCCTTGATCTTAATGCTCAAAACACACCCTCGAATTAATAAAGTATCAATGACAATGCAATGTCCCATCCTGAGCTATCTTTCTTCTCAACTTATTGAAGTTGAGAACCTCTGGAAATCATCCAGCCGTCAACTTTTTAAATTAGCAAAGGTACTCATTCTCTTTCCATCCCTCCAACCAGTTCCATTTGGATTCCTCCTCTGCACAGATTTTCCTTTTTGCTTCATTCCTTTTACATCTGCAACTGTCTTTCGGGTTCTAAATGTACTTTCATGGCCTAAATGGCCTGCCACCCATATGGAGTTCCAAATTTTTCTTACATCAATCAGCCTATCCCCTCAATCCCCACAATTTTGTTTTCACCTGGATACCTGCCAGTATTTCAGACTCCTCTTCTCTTCTACCCTCTCCTGCCTCTTCAGACCAGGACTACGTGACCTCCCTACACCTTTAAAGCTACCATTTTCCTAAACTCCAAACCAGCCACTCCTGACTTTCCTCCTCACACACTCCATAGTGTGTCTTCAGTGCCGTCTCTCTACAGATGATTATCTCTGGGAAAACTGCAATAACCTAACCCAGTTTTCCTCAAAGTGTGGCATATTCACTGCTAGTGCCACGTAGAGAGATCTCTGACAGTATACGCTTGTGAACTTTAAAAAACTTACTTGCTATATTGTTTTAATGTGCATTAGGAAAAATCACTAGCATGCATCAAACTTATTTTAAATTAGAATTATGTATAGCAAGACAAATTTGAAAACAAGAGTAAATGTGAAGAAAACGATAGGAGCATGTGAAGATGACAAAAGCCATCAAGTAGTACACAAATGATTAAAATTTGGGAATCGTCATCTAAATGGATCACTTTGATAATCTGCTCCCCTTGCAATATATTAACTTAGCCACCAAATCAACTCCTTTTTTGCTACTCATACCAGAATATATCCTTGTTCAAAATCTCCAGTGGCATCCCCATCCTACAAAATAAAACTCCACACCTAATTTCAGCACACATCTGCCCCTACTCTGTCTAAATCTACCTTTACAGCTATTATATCCTTCCCTTCTCTAACTATGCTTCTACTTTTTTGCTTCTCTTTAACCGAAATGCTCAATACCCACTATCCTTCAACCAAAATCTGTTTGTCAGGAAACCAATCTTTTAGAACCCAATAAAAATGAAGAGGCAAGTTTTAATATGTTTATTAAATACCTATTATGTGCCTCCTTCTGTGAGTCTTTCCTAATCATTCCCACTGGAATCAACCTCTTTCCCCTTCTGAACTTCCACAAGTTTATTATCTGTGGCACTGATCACAGATCATCTTTAGCTTTATATATATGCTCGCCTACTAGATTCTGGGTAACCTAAAAATAGGGATGGTGCCTCCATCTTTGATTATTTCTGTCCCCACCTTAATAACTTTGTGCCTTCTAAAGATAAGTGTCTGCTGAATAAATCAATCTGTACCTTAAATGAAAGGCTGTGTAGCAGGTGGAAATGGTGTAAACAAAAAGAAACCTGAATTCAACAAGACCTCAAGTTTTAGATTAGGGAAAACCTTTCTACCTGGCTCTGTTTAAAAGAAAAACAAGTCTGAAATATATCATCTGCTGAGAAACTGGAGTACTAAGTGTGCTGAGCACCACTCAGGTGCTTAGGTAAGTGCAAGTGAGAGCCACGCTATTCACACTGGAACCATCCCAGCTGTGGGAATTGGAATAGGAGTTTGTAAAATGTTGTTATGTAATCCCACAATATAAACCAGGAACAATTTTACTAGCAGAAATTTACCATTTTTATGTATGTAATAAACTATTACCACCTTGTGCACGTTATTTGAAACATGCATGATTGGTTGTTCTAGTTTTTCCAGTAATAATCGTTTATCACCTGCCTTATATTCCATTAGCAGACACCAACAGGCAAATGGCAGTGAGCCTCAAACATGTGAGAAGGGTTTGGACAAGAAAATAAAAATCTGTTGAAAATTGTTTGTCTTTCTGTGACTTCGGATGGTCTAATTAGTTAAGTCTGGTGGTAATACATTTGAGTCCATCAGGTGCTCTGAAGATGCACATTTGAACCACTGGAGAAAGGGCAGAGAATATGTATCGGGAGGCACTTGGACGCTATCAGAGAAGAGACTGAGGAGGAGGGGAGCCTTCCAGGAGGGCAGACTCAGGAGCCTGAAAGTAAACGACTCACGGACTCCCGAAGCCAGCGTATAAGAGTCCTACCCTAAAGAACCTCTGCTAGTCCACCACTCTGACAGACTCCCATCAGTTGAGCTTAAATGTCAAGAACAAATAGACACACACAAAAGTGGCTTTGATGATGTAAGTGAGGGGAGGGGGTCACCGACAGCTGTTCTCCACACCACACCCCCAAGGCTCCTCTTTAGGGCAGCAGCAACTTTGTCAATGACACAAATGCAGAGGGGCACGAGGCTTCCGGCAGCTTAGCATTTTAATTTGGGGGGGGGGGGGGGAGGAGCGGAAGAATACATAAGTTGCTTTGTGCCCCCCACTACATCCTAATGCCTTGGAGACCAGCCAGGCCGACCCAAATGGAATCCAGAGCGAGAGTGGGGCGTTGGGTTCCCCGAGGAAAGGGGGCAGATCCAGAACAGAGCAGAAACGGTGATAGTTATCTGTATGAAAAAGTAAGGAGACTCTAGGTAAGGACTAGCATCAATCTACACAGCAATTTGGGAGAAAAGGGAAGAGAAGGCAGTAGGAATGAGAAAAGACAGCCAGACACTGCAGTCTGAGTCATTTGGCTTCTTCTCAGGGTTAGTGGGAAAGATACAAAGAGGCAGATTAGCGTCAAGGATCAAGGGTCCACAGCAAACGGATGAAGTCCCCAACAACTCTTTTTGGTGCTTTTTACCGCCTGGCTTGCTCTGGGATTCAGCTTAATTCTTTGGTGAATTTGGTATTTCCAGTCATGGGTGTTTCCTCTGAACTTTAATACCAGGACACAAATTAAATACACCCAGGAGGTCTGAATTTTGTTATGCAATGTTAGGGCCCAAGTCACTGGCTCTCTGGGCCCTATGTCCTTAGTTATAATGATGACATGATTCTACCTTTAGCAGCATCCTCTCTGAGAAGACTAAATTTGAGAAATAGAAAAATCATGGTGTTATAAAGGGTCTATGAACAAAAAGTATTAAAAAAACACATGTGGATCAGGGTGCCACCGCAGATTCAATATGAAATGCCACCCCAGCTTTTGCCAGTAAGTAATCAGCACCAGTATTTTAAAGACAGCATAAAGATTCTAGTTTCCAAAGGATAAAACCAAAGCACACTACGCACAGCCTATGACCCCAACCACCCACAAGCCAAGGTCCCAGCCCCGCTCTGCTGTCAGATAGTTACATAGAGGTCATGTCATTGAGGGCGTGGTCCAGCTCCTCGCTAATGGCCTTGTACTTCAGTTTCTGGGCATAGAGCTCATCTGGATAGGCACAGGAACACAGGGAGGAACCAGGGGACAGAGTGAAAGGTATCGGAAGCAGATGAAAAGAGGGAATCATTAGAAATTAGGAAAAGTGTGACTGTGGGTCTAATACCCCAGGTTAGGAGAACATCTGTCCTGGTGGCCACAACATGCCATTTTCAGATCCACGGTCCACCCAGGACCACTGGACTTCTTGACACCTCTAATCAACTGTAGTCAGGGTTGAGAATCTGGGCACAGGGGCGCCTGGGTGGCTCAGTCGTTAAGGTCTGCCTTCAGCTCAGGTCATGATCCCGAGGTCCTGGGATCGAGCCCCACGTCGAGCTCCCTGCTCAGCCGGAAGCCTGCTTCTCCCTCTCCCACTCCCCCTGCTTGTGTTCCCTCTCCCTCTCTCGCTGTGTCTCTCTCTGTCAAGTAAATAAATAAAATCTTAAAAAAAAAAAAAGAGAGAGAGAATCTGGGCACAGTCATGACTAGAAACTCGTTACCAAAGGCACTCAAGAGGATACCACTCCCATCCAGTTAACCCAGTTCCTAGCAGGGATAACACAATAAAAATAGAAAAAGGAGAAAGCACACGTTAATACTCAGACACTTCTTCTCTATCTACCAAGCAAGACTAGTATTCTTGGCCCCTTTGCCCTATAGGCTGCCTCCCCAAACCCCCCCGAAGTAAGAATATCCTGCTACCCAGAGCATACCAAAGAAGCAGATCTCAGAGTTCTCAAAGTACATTTTCGCTCGTTAGAGCAGACATAGTTGCCAAAATATGGAGACAAGAAGTATTTAGAGGCACCTGGGGGGCTCAGTCAGTTAAGCGTCTGCCTTCGGCTCAGGTCATGATCTCAGGGTCCTGGGATCGAGTCCCAAGTCGGGCTCCCTGCTCAACAGGTAGCCTGCTTCTCCATCTCCCTCTGCCCCTCCTCTTTGCTTATCCTCCCCCACCCCCCAGCAAATAAATAAATAAAATATTAAAAAGAGAAAGCCCCTGGGATTGGTCAGCTCTGAGACATGGATATTCCACAGCTGCATCTCTTAAGAGATCCCCCAGTTTCAGTGATAAACAGGATTGCCAAATGTAGCCGTGGGGTAACACATGCTCTTACTGCCTCCTGAAAGTATGGCTACCATTTCAACCCAGAGACCAAGACTTAAGGCTACTAAATTGGGAGGTAAATGCCGTCATTACCAGTCTCCTCCAAGGAAAGGATGCAAATTCCAGAATTAGGTAAAGTCTTATTAAAAGAAAAGGTTGCATGTGTAAAAATCCAATTCTCGGTTTTGACCCATTTCACCTAGCTGTGGCACAGGACAGGGCACAGGCATGGGCCAGGTCACTACCAACTCCCTTTGGTGGACAGGGAAGGAGGTTAACAGTCAATGGGCAAGGTCTTCCTCTGTATCTCTTTAATTCCTCTCCCAGGTTCCATACCTTCCAAATCATCAATTGTCTTCTCCAGCTTGGCTACCGATCTCTCAGCAAACTCAGCACGGGTTTCTGCCTGGGGGAAATGCGACACCAGACAGAATCAGAGATGAACGAGACAATAAAAAGAAGGATTCTCTATCTCTTTCATCTTCAATATGTAGACCTTTCAGAACCAAAGCCAGCTTGTCTAAGTCTAAAGAGTGCGTCATACACCTCTGAATGTTTTGATTCCTTCCCTAGAACCCCCCTTCAGCTCACCTCCTCCCTTCCTTAGAACCCCTTCAGCTCACCTCCTTGAGTTTATCCGTGAGAATCTTTATCTCTTCCTCATATTTGTCTTCCTTTTGAGAGTACTGTAAGAGAAGTAGAATAGAAGTTTCAGAGTGGAAATTCCTCACACAGACCCTACCCCCTGCCACCACATTCACTCTTACAGTGAATATCCTCTTGATTTAATGTGCTGAATGGCCCATGAGAAAAAAAGCAAGGCCCATTTCTAGACAATAGATCCTTAAAATCCACAAATCAATGTCCTTAGTCTTGATACCCTCAGATTAGAATCCTCCAGACCTTTATTTTTAAACTGGACCTACGCTTTTACCTCATTCAGATCAACCCAAGGAGGTGTTTTTCCTTCCTCCTGTTTAATGAGTAGGTGTAGCAATACCCCAAGGCTACATGGCTGAAATAGTCCCACGTGATGGTAAAGAAAAGTCATCTGTCTTGACTGCTTACTAGGTCTCATATCTACTATTTGCTGCCCCTATTAAAACCTCCTGGGACCAATGATTACTGCTATTTCACACAGCATTATCAGCCTGAGGAGAACATGACCCCAAACACCTGAGACCATGAAGTGATTTTTTGACTAAAGAAATCAAAGTGCACAGGAATTAGCATTAAACCCAGAATCTGGATGACAAGGACACATCTCACTAGGTTATGTAAGGAATGGGTTTCTCTAGTCTTTCATCAAGGGCAGGGCTGGGCCCAGGCCCCAAGCCTGTCACTATCACAACCAGCCCCTACCTTCTCCGCCTGAGCCTCAAGAGACTTGAGGTTGTTGGTGACATTCTTCAGCTCCTCCTCCAGCTCAGAACACTTACTGTGAATGTTTTAAATACCGCAGGAGAGGAAAGGGGAGGAAGGAGAGAATAAAAAAAAAGGGAGAGAGAGACACACAGACGTGAATTGAACCTATATGTAGAGAGAGCTGGAAGGCATACTGGGGAAAAGAGAAGTTCCCGGGTCATCTGAGCAAGTGTCAACCCTCCTCCCTCTACCATAGAACATGTCAGAAGCTGGGCCCTTCTGGGCTAGGACTTAGAATGTTTGGATATTAATAGAACACTTGAGAGAGATCACTAGCAGGAACAAGTCATAACTGCTGGCTGGGGTGGAGGTGGGAATAGACGCCCAAGCAAACAGTCCCCCAAATCACCCACGGGAGGGAGAGACCCTGTGGAGAGGTGGTGAAGCAACTAGGAAAGAGATGAAAGATGCCAAGGAAGTGGGAAAGAATGGAGCATTCCATGAAGAGATGAGAAAGCACTCAACAAATCAACCAGTGGAGGGGAGGCAGCTGCAAAACAAAAACAAAAACAAAAACAAAACAGAACGAAACCACACCACACACGTAACCTCTTTGTGGGTTAACGGTTAGTACCTTTTCTTCAGCAGCACTCAGACACTTCAGGTTCTGGTCCATCAGTCTGATCTGCTCATCCATCTCCCGGCAACGGCTGTTAGTGACAGTCACAGGGATCGCACAAGCCAGGTTGTGGGGAGGGAGAAAGGTCAAAAAGGACACAGCAAGGAAACAAGCAGCAAAACGGGGGGAAAATTTTTTTTTTCCAAAAAATGGGAAAACACCACATGGTCATGATGTCATGTCTGGGAGAGGGGAATACAGAGGAAGCACAAATATATGCGCATCAGCACTGCCTTTGTTACCCAAGGCCCAGAAGGTGCCAACAGGGGAGCACTTCCTATCTGCCCTTGCCCTCCAGTTCCCCAGACTGGCAATCTGGTAAAAAAGAGATCTCAAGTCAGCACAGCCACTTCAGTGCCTCAAGGAGAAACAGACTCCAGGTGGGAGGACCCTGTAGGGCCTGCAAGTTAACCGTCCACCATGTATTAATTAGTCTTTATTTGCCCTCAGTTTGCAAACCCTCCCTACGAGAAACAAGGGAAGCCTCATCTGTCACCTGTCACTAGTCAAAAGAGTTAGAAAAGCCCATAGCCATTCTCAAGCCCTAAAAAAAGCCCACTCTCTAGGCCCTGTTTAACAAGGTTGAAGGAATGCTAGTTTATTCACATTAATGCGCAAGCCAAAGGAAAAGGGACAGAATGGTATATGGCAAGATTTGGGGAGCAAGATACTCACGACTCTGCCAGCTCAGCTCGCTCCTCTGTGCGTTCCAAGTCCCCCTCAATAATCACCAACTTCCGAGCCACCTACAGGAGAAGACCCCGTACAGCTCAGGGAAGCAAACAGGAAGCCACTTCCCTCTACCATGATTCTTTTTCAGAAACCCAGTGACACCGAGGACGACAACACAAGGCACCGCACCTCTTCATACTTCCGATCTGCCTCTTCCGCAATGTGCTTGGCCTCTTTGAGTTGGATTTCCTGGAGTTCCATCTTTTCTTCATCTTTTAAGGCTCGGTTCTCAATAACCTTCATACCTCTGCCAAAGACGAGAAGGACAAACGTGGCCCCGACGTCCCGGGGAGTCTGTCACAGCTCCCCCCGAGGCGCTCTGAATGGCACCTTCTGAAGCCCTTCCCACTCTGCCTACCATCTAAAAAGAACTCCCACACCACCCCCCACCTTAGCTTATTTGTTTTAATACTTCTTCAAATAAAATAAACTTTGGGCGCCTGGGTGGCTCAGTCGTTAAGCATCTGCCTTCAGCTCAGGTCATGATCCCAGGGTCCTGGGATCGAGCCCCGCATCGGGCTCCCTGCTCAGCAAGGAGCCTGCTTCTCCCTCTGCCGCTCCCCCTGCTTGTGCTCTCTCTGACAAATAAATAAATAAAATCTTTAAAAAAACAAATAAATAAAAATCATCTTTTTTAATAAAAAAATTAATATTTATTAATATTAATATTTAAGTATACAGCTTAAGGGCACAAAGTAAGCCTCCCCACCTCTACTCCTGCTCAACAAAGAAAAACTCTTCATAACCCTTGCAGAAGGGTTTTATATAGATAAAACCCAAACAAACCTCACCCCCCACTTCCCCACACCCCAAAAGAATCATACACTACCCTGTTCTGCAACATGTTTTCTTTACTTTCTAGAATTTGGGACACTACTCTGTACCAGTGTATAGACCGCCACATTTCTCATTTTCATAGCAGCACTCTGCCAACATATTCTGATAGAGCATTTTCGATTCTGAAAGCCTTCCTCTCTGATCTCATGCATGTCGCCACACACCTTTGTTCTAGTTTAACTCATGGTGGCAAGAAGCCAATTGGCTATTTTCACCAAAGATGAGTTTTGATTTGGTTCAAGGACTGTGGTTCTCAACCGTGGACACACATTATCAGACCAACTTCAAGAACATCAACACACAAGGCCCTCTCGCAATGGACTCTCACTGAACTGGGGTGGAATTCCAGGCATTCTGGTATTTTTAACTCCCCAATGATCCCCACCCCTCACTCCCATGAGTCTAATGGTGTAGCAGAGGCTGACAGTGCTTATTCCACACTCACTGCTGGGCTCCACCTCCAGAGTTCCTGACTCCTAGATCAGGCGTAAGGGCTGAGAAACTGAATTTCCACCAAGTTCCCATGTGCTGTTGGGCTGGCAGCTCACTCTGAGAACCACTGCTTTAGGGGGACTAACCTCACAAATTAAGTCTATGATTCACTCAGTGGAGGCCATCCTGGTGACCCTATTTAAGAGTCATTAGATCAGTTTATAGGGTAACACCAATTACAAAAGGTCACAGCACCCAGGTAACCCTTACTCTGTCTTCAAGTGAAAAGAATATGCAGAACAGAAACAAAAAGATAAATTACTATTTTAATATGTTAACTAAGTGAAATTTAAATAAAAACTTGGGGGGTGGGGAGTAGGACTGTAAGGAAACCCTCCTCAGAGTGCCATGGGCTCCTGAAAACCGCACTCCATCAGGCTCATCTACACACCTCTCGCTCTCATCTGCAGCTTTCTCCGCTTCCTCCAGCTTTTGCAGGGCAGTGGCCAGGCGCTCCTGGGCGCGGTCCAGCTCCTCTTCAACCAGCTGGATCCTACGGTTCAAGGAGGCCACCTCGGCCTCGGCCTGTGTTTGAACAAAAGAATGGAAAGGAGAGGCAGAGCTGACTAAGATCAGGGCTGAGTGCCAAGAAGGAGCCAGGGTCCAACATGGCAACACCTGTCTTAGAGCAGATGTGGACACGATAACATAGACACCCATTTCCTCCCTTTCCCATCAGCGGACTTCCAGGTGCTCCACAGGAAGCATGTTTTAAAACTCAGTTCCTTGCCCAGCCCAGTGCCAGTTAGTACCACCTCTTTTCTGGACTCACGTCAAACTCCTGAACAGACTAGTATCAGAAGAGGTGGCCAGTGAAGGTTCCCTTCTGCCTGAGCTCTGGCTTAGAAGGGAGTTCTACTCTTTAGCAACTTTCTTCTAAGTGTCTCATAAAGTGAAAAAATAAGTAAGCAAAGTTTCTCAAAGAGGGAATTTTGGATTATCGATTAATTTGCTGCTTAACCCAAGTTGTTAACCCTCCAATGACCTTATCCTAATATACCAGGAGGATCACTAGCAAAGAGAAGATTTTTCAGAGTAACAGTACAGACCCGAAAGCAAGAGGATGCAACATTGGAATACCTACCCTCCCAACCCTGCAACTCACTCCCCATCCCCACCCTTTCAAAGGTGACAGCAAGGACCTCTTCTAGCTAAAATTACCTGCCTTGATGACCTACAAAAAAAATTGGGGGCAGAAGAAAATGTCTCCTCCATGCCCACCCCCACGCCTGCAAATTTCTGACCTGCGCTCCTTGCTCCTGCTGTAGTCATCCCTTCAGCTTCGCCCTCCTCACTGCTTGTGACAGTCCTCTCCCAGCCTCCAGCCCACAGTGAAGCACAGGCTAGAATGCAAACCATCCCATGCCTCCTCCTCCGCGATGGAGTGAGGAACAAAGAAAGGAGGCAGCCTGCATATGCACGAATTCTACTGGCAGAAAAGCCTCCCTCTCAGGACTACCTTTCCCCTCAGTACACCTTTCCTGGTGGCAAGTACACTGACTGCCACCACAAGGTACAAGACAATTTAATCTGCTCTGCATGCTACCCAGTTCAGATGCTTATCCAAGTGCTTGGTTAACATGATCTCTCTCTACAGTCCAGATTCTGCCTGAATTCTATTACCCTGATTTCCTTCTGGCAGTCGGGTAGGAGGAGCTACAGAAATAATCTGGGCCACAGCCCCTATAGGGAGGGATATAGCCCAAAGACTCCCGTTAAAAATCAGGTTATTTGGGGGGCATCTGGGGGGCTCAGTCAGTTAAGCATCCAACTCGATTTCGGCTCAGGTCGTGCTCTCGAGGCGTGGAGCCTGCTTGGGATTCTCTCCCTCTACTCCTCCCCCTCATGCTCTCACTCTCCAAAAAAACCAAAACAAACAACAACAAAAAATCAGGTTATTTGGCACAAAAATTTCCAAATACAAACACAAGATGTTCAAAGTACTGTGTAGGTTGGGACTATATAACCACCAACCCCCAGGAGAAAAATAGCAAGGAGTCCACATAAGCTGAAATTACTAAGAAACCATTTGGGGTCTCTAACTATATTATTCAAAATACCACAAAAACAAGTATTCTCTGATCCTGTCTCTTCCAGGAAAACAGATGTCCCATGTCCCCTAGGACAAGACACATTGCACCTCACAAGCTCAAAAAGGCCAACAGGTCAAGATTACAAGAACAAGTCAAGCTATCAGGCAAGAGCTATAAAACAGTGCCAGGGCAATGATTTACCCCATCTCCCCCATTCAAATGCCTACAACAGCCAAAAAGAAAAAAAGGAACCAGATTTGGAAGAAGCTCATAAAATCTGAGTCCCCATCCAGCTCACCAGTAGTTACCCAAATGGAGTAGAAGATAACAGGCTACGGGGGCGGGGTGTTCAGTTTCCATGACAACAGGCTGGCTAGAGCAGTTTCTCCCACAAATCATCATTTACAACAGAATTCTTAGCAAGGCTGAAAAGGGAGGAGAGAACACATCTTGGTGCCCTCACAAGGGCATGCGCACACTGAACAAGCCTGGATCAAAAGCAGAACCGGCCATGGGTGTCTCAGCAAAAGCTTCAGGGATGGGGTGGGGGTGGGGGTGGGGGACGGGGAATGACGATGACACAGGCACTGTTCTCTTTTTTCTCCTCCCACAGAGGATCAGTTCTCTTTACAATGAAACAGAAGTTTGCAGAATCAAGATCTATTACTATGTCTAAGGGAATAAGGGAAGACTTTTCCTTCAAGCCAGAACCTATGTACGGCACCTGTCTCTTCCAGATCAATCAAGTCCTGAAAGACACTGGGTGGGACTAACTTCTGCAAACCAGAATGGGAAAATTAAACTTTATGCTATTCCCATTACCCTAGGGTTGGCATGTCCAGATATGTTTTTGAACTTTCAGCCCATCCACCTCTGCCCCGCCTAAAGGATACACTCTGAGGTATTTCCTCTAGGTAGGATTCTCCATTGACCAGGAAGCAAAGATCCCAAGGGAGGAGGAGGGACACAGCAGCGATTGTTCACATTAGAAGATGGCTGATCACAGCTTTAGCTAGGAAATGAGTTTGGCTTAAATGCTACCAACCTCCTTACGGAAGAGAGTCCCCAGGCACGCTACACACCTCCAGGCAACGAACTGACAGGGCACTCCCTGGTGCTTGGAGGCAGATCAGGGCCAAGGACAGAAGGGGATTAACCTAAATCCGGCATTCTGCCACTGCCACTCCGGGGTTTCTCTTTTTAGAAAAAAGCCATAGATGAAATTCAAAGGAAACCAGTAACGGAAAAGTTAAAAGTGAGCCTGTGAATAAACGGCTGCTCAGGTTCACAAATATATCTAGGAGGCAAGTTGGAGGGAAGGGAGTAGAGCTATTGCCCCAGAGCAAAGGTGGAGTCTAAGCTGAGGCACTCAGAGCCAAGGGCTATTTGCCTTTCCCCTGTGAGTGTGTGCTCTAATATGAAGGAGAAAGGTAATCAGCAGGAAAGGAAATCTAAACCAAAGAAAGGTGATAGAGGCTGTTATGTAGTCCACCAGACCCCACAAACAGGAGAGCCACACAATAATCAGGCATTCAAACTCCTCCAGAGACGAGGAATTGCGTATAAAGCCAGAAAAGCCCACTCACTTCTTCAATCATACGCCTCTATTTTTTAGACCAGGAAAAAAAAAAGAGAGGGAATACCAGGAGAAGTTAGGAGAGAGGTATTAATAACAGATAAGATGAACTATATACTTAAAAATGGCTAAAATAGTAAGTTATGTTATGTGTATTGCTACTACCACCAAAAAACAGGTAAGGAAAAAGACTGCATTTGAATATTATGTTTATGCCCCCTGTTTAAGTTCAGCAAGAACTGCAAAGGAGATTCAAAATCGAAAGTATACTTGACAAGGCGCTACAATGGAAAAGGTCAATCTCCCCGCTGAAAGCAGAAAAGATGGATCCCAGAATAACTCCAGACTCAGCTTTGGATTCTTCCACCTTCCCAACAAAGAGTGAATGTTCACACAAAGCAACCAGAAAAATAATTAAGTGACAATCCCACTAACCGCATGAGATACCATCAGGGAGTGCTGAGTTTCTAGCTGCAGAGGAGGGAGGAGCCTGCAAAACCCATTCCAGAAAACCCTAAGAGGTTAACAGGTAGCCCGAGCACCCCTCCCTCCCCAGGGGTGTCTCCTCCTCAGGAGTTCAATGTTCGCCAGAGCAGAAAGTCAAACGATGAAGCTCCCTCAAGCTGGGGAGTAGAAAGACACTGGTTTCATCAAGATTTAACTATCACCCTACTTCCCCATCTGAACTTCCTCACTAGACTTCAACTCAGTATGCAAATTTTCAGGCTCTGAGAAAGGAACAGCTTAAGAAACATCTGAAGCTGCTCACTCTGCTGCCTATCACCCCAGAGTCACCTAGGAAGAGTGAGGGGGAAAGGAGACAAATTTTCCTGCAAACCCTGGGGGGCGGAAGGGAGGGGGGAGATGGGGCATCATCCACTCTAGAAGTATTCCTAGGCTGCCCATACTTGAATGTTGAGCCCAAGACTGCAGCTCAACACATGGCTACTTCTTTAAAAGCCATCCTGCCTTCCTCTTTAAGGGGATCTAGTCTCAAGAACAAAGAGATGAAAAAGTGTCCCTAGGCATAAAGAGTCACCCAGCCAGTCCATCTCACTTGAATTGATAATTAGAAGTCACCAGCATAATAGGGGAAAAAAACCCTGAGAAAAAGGTGACCGAGGAAGACAAACTCCCAGCATTTCCATGCCCAGTTATAAAAAGAAAAGAGTACTCTAACAATTTTTATGTATTAACTTGGTGGGCAACTGCTGAAACAATAATTCTCAGCCACTCCCCAGGGGAACAGTAAAAAAAAAAAAAAGAAAAGAAAAAGAAAAAGAACAAGGAATACCAACCAATAAACCACAAAAGTTCTTCATTGGGTCTTCAAATCTGAGCAACAGTTACTTTTCTTTCCAGCCTCAAGATCCTCCAAAACCAAAGCCTGAAGTCAGGAGGTCATCCCCACCCGCTAGACCGCACCCTACACCCTGGAAAAGCTTACGGCTCACTAAAACTAGAGAACCACTTCTAAACAGAAAGCAGTTTCAAGAATCACCATTCATTCCACCAACATTCTATGTTCCAACTTTCTGTTGAACAAATACTTACTGATCTTTTTTAAAAAAAAAATCGGGACAGCAACAGAGTCACATCACTAGAGGCCCCTTGGAACTCATTATTTTGTCTGCATCAACCACACTGCCGGGGTCAACCAGAAACCTTGACAGAAACTGGCCCTCCGTCCGATTCTCGGCCACACAAACGGGCTTATCAGCTGTGCCTGAAGAAGTGTTCTTAACCGGTTCAGCTTGCACTGATTACACTTCGGCAGTAAAGGCCTGAGTCTGGCAGAAGTCCCTGCCTTTCAGGTCATCACGGGAAGGGCCGGCCAAGTTTTGTGGGCTCGTACATTTGCACTAACGTGGCGAGTGAGGCACCGACTCCTCTGCTCCTTCACGTCGACTGAGAGAGCGGGGTTAGCAGTTGCCCCCGTAAGAGGAAAGAGCCCAGGCCGGAGGACGGGAGGCGGTGCTGTGGCCTCAGCCTCCTCCGGGGAGGGCACCGCGCTTCCTCTCCGCCGATTGCTGCCTCATTTCCTGAGCAGGAGGGAGCGGAAAAGCTGCCAGCAGGCCAGGCCGGGGGCTTTCCGGCGGCTCCCACCCCCAACCCCCACCCTCGCACAGTAAGTTTGGCCCTGCCCCTCCTAGACCAGAGAAGCACCCACCTACTCTCACCCTTTGGGCCGGAAACCTCTAACGAGAGCAAATTCCGCACCCCTCCCCGCCCTTCCCGGAGGAGTGGGGGAGGGAGAGGCCGCTGAGCCCCTCCCCCGGCCGCGCCTGGCTCGGACGGACTGAATGAATGAGCTGGGACAGAGAAGAAGAGAAAAACCACTTCCCGGGCCCCGACGGGCTCAGCTCCCTCAAAGGTCAAGCCTGCTCCCCCGAGCACCCAGTGCCCCCCTCGTCCGCCTCAGGTCCAACTGCGGCTGAGCCCCACCCATCCTCCGGGCTCCAGCCTCATCTCCGAGTCCGCCGGCGCCGGAGAACCCTGCTCCGCAGCGAAGCGAGGGCCCCCAGGCGGGGTTCCAGCCGCTGCAGCGCCCGCTCTCCCTCACGCGCCTCGCCCTCTCCGTACCTGCTCCCGGGCCCGCCTTTCCCCTTCCACTTCCCGCTGCAGGCGCTCGGCCCTCTCCTCTGCGTCATCGGCTTGCTGCTGCAGAACCTGGATCTTGCGCTTCACCGCCTCGATGGTGGTGATCCCGGCCATGGTGCCCACCCAGCCCCTGCTCGCGCTTGGCTTCCTGCCTCCTCCGCTCGGCGCTGCAGCCGCTTCTCACCCCCACTTCCGCCTGCTCCGCCCTGAAATACCGGAACTCGCCCACCCGCCCGGATGTGACGTCAGCGCCGCGCCCTGCCCCGCCGGGCCACAGGAGGACAGCCCGCCGCGCGAGCGCGGGGCGGGGCCTGCCCCTGACCAGCAAAGGGGGGCGGGGCTGCGTCGGAGACGGGCTACCATGGCAACCGGGAGGCGCGTCGCCGTCCGGTTCCTCAGGCCCCGCGGGCTGCCCTCCCCTCCGCCCGCCGACCCGCCGCCACCCACCGGTCGGGGCACCTGTGTCCTCCCGCACCGAGCACCCGACGCGCCTCTGCCGCCACCCACCGCACACAGGCTCCGAAGCCAGGTGCCGGGACAGGCCGAGGCTTTCTGGGCCCCATCCTCCAAAGTGCCCGGCTCCGCAGCCTCCCTTCCAGGTCGGCCCGGGTAGGGTCTCTCCCACCGCCTGAACGTCAGTGAGGGGGATTACGGGGGTGGGAGGAAAGGCCAGGCGGGCGCACTGCTCTTTCGGTTTGGCATCAGTTATGAACTAAGTGTTCCGTTTCCGTTACAGGGCCGGTCTTTTCCCTGGCGCTTTCGAGAGTCGGTACGTACCAGCGGTTTACCAACCTGCCAGCCCTTCCGAGCCTTAGGTCGTTCGGGTCTTGGTAATTAATCATCACGGCCGTTTCTCTTTGCAGGTGAGAAAGGTATCTTATGCCCCACGTTCTCAGGAAGGAACCCTCTGTTACGGATCACTGTCATCAGACCCTTCGTGCAACAGCCCCACGAGAGCCTCTGTTCTGTGGGAACTTCCCCCAGTTTCACTGCCACTTCTGCTTTGAGCTGTTTATGAGCTGGAAGCTGCCTCTGCGAGCACTGCCGTGCAGGATGTTTGGAAGCACAGCAGCGAAGAGACTTGAACGTCGTACCACCTTCTCTCCTGTTTGTTTGCACTCCCCCTGCTTTCCCAGTAAGCCATCATGACAAATGTCGCCTCCTTTCCCCTCAGAATTACGGTGTGGAGCAGGACTTAGAATTAGGACTCCTGACACCTGAAAGGGCTGGTAGGTAAGACAGGTGCTGCCTGCAATACCCGCTTCTGAGGACACTCCCTCCAGAGGCTCTGTCTCCCCATCTCCTTTTAAAAATACTGAGCAAGTGTGGAGGTGCGGGGAAACCAGAGCTAAGGGGACAAATCGGACCGCCCCGCCCTAGGCATGCGGGGTGGGGGACTTTTTGATAATCACCTGTGACCAACAAAGAATAACCAGCCCCTAAAAAGGAACTAAGCCATTGAACGTGTTATCAATAGAGATGTTGAAAGGATTTACGTTTCCTGGTAGAGAAAAACCACTTCCCGGGCCCCGAGAGGCTCAGCTCCCTCAAAGGTCAAGCCTGCTCCCCCTTTCTATAAAAGACCAACCCTAAAGGCCCTCATTGGCAACCCTGTCCCAACAGACCTCTCTCACTCTTGAGAGCTTTTTCTGTATCTTCACTTAATAAACTTCTTACTCGGGGCACCTGGGTGGCTCAGTCGTTAAGCATCTGCCTTCGGCTCAGGTCATGATCCCAGAGTCCTGGGATCGAGCCCCGCATCGGGCTCCCTGCTCTGTGGGAGGCCTGCTTCTCCCTCTCCCACTCCCCCTGCTTGTGTTCCTTCTCTCGCTGTGTCTCTTTCTGTCAAATAAATAAATAAATATTAAAAAAAAAAAAACTTCTTACTCACTAAATAAATAAATAAATAAATAATAAAAATAGGGGCGCCAGGGGTGCCTGGGTGGCTCAGTTGGTTAAGCGCCTGCCTTCAGCTCAGGTCATGATCCTGGAGTCCCAGGATCGAGTCCCGCACCAGGCTCCCTGCTCAGCAGGGAGTCTGCTTCTCCCTCTGATCCTCCTCCCTCTCATGCTCTCTGTCTCTCATTCTTTCTCTCTCAAATAAATAAATAAAATCTTAAAAAAAAAAAAATAGGGGCACCGGGGTGGCTCAGTTGGTTAAGTGTCTGCCTTCCGCTCAGATCATGATCCCAGCTTCCTGGGATCCAGCCCTGCATCGGGTTTCCGGGAGCTTGCTTCTCCCTCTCCTGCTCCCCCTGCTTATGCTTTCTCTCTCTCTCTCTCTGTCAAATAAATAAATAAAATATTTTTTAAAAATAAATAAAAAGTAAAAATAAAAAATACTGAGCAATAAGCCTATTTAGAGGAAACAATTCAGACAGTAAATAATTTGCTTGGTAGAGTAACCTGTACACTGGCTTCTCCCCTCCCCCCCAGGAATTTGGAAGGAAGGACAGAGTTCTGAACCTCGGTAAACTCTACCCTGATGGCTTAAGAATTTTTCCATCTCTTTTTGGAGAAATTTGATCAGAGGATGGAAGTAGAAATGAGACATTGTCATCTGGGTGCAGATCAGCAGGGGGCACTGTTTACCTCCCTTTGTCCTAGTGAATCTGCATGAGACCTTATCCTAGACAAACCCAAGGCTGCTGAGAGCACCCCTGCATTCCTGAGGCTGGTAGATGTGAACAGATAATCTTCTCTTAATCCAGGGAAACAGGTGGATTGACTCCTGATACCCTTTAAAGGCATGATGGATGGGCAGCAAGGGGCCCAGTGCTATTGTTTTCCTGGTGACCAACAATACAACAATATATCAGCAGGTGCATATGTCCATCCCTGACTCTCATCTCCCAGCCCTTCCACGTCTGGTATGACTGTGTTCTAACCATTGCACTCCTCTTTTGCCTTGTTTTACCCTAATTAGCTTCTGACTTCACCTCGGATTGAGAGGACCTTAGACATCATTGTACAACACTGTGCATGTTCTTACTGCCCCTGAACTGTACACTTAAAAATGGTTAAAATGGCGAATGTTACACAGATATTTTGTTGCAATTCTTTTAAAAAAGGACCTCAGACAAATTCAGGGAGGAAAAACCAAAGTTTGGACTGACCTTGCCATACTCTTGCCTTTTCTTTGTTCAAGCAATCCAGCAAATCCTGTGCTTTCCAGAAAAGCTTCTCAGATAACCAGAATTCCCTGTGTAAACATGCACTTACCAACTCCCTCTCCTCTTCTCTTCCCTTTGCATCAAAGTAATATGCTCTGTTTGTTCATCTCAAAGGTGGAAGCTGAGCTGTGAACTTCTTGGACATTGTATTGGACAGAGTGCCCTTCCCCCCAAAATGCATATATCATGTTGCTGATGACTCTGACCCTTGCTCTCGACTTTAAACTTTGTTGTCTCCTCCTTATTCAGCACTTTTCCCAATTCCTATAAACACTTCACTTTCCTTCTTTGATCCTTTGAGGCAGAAATCATTAAAGAAAAAACATTTTCTGTAAAAGGCCAGACAGTACGTTTTTCTGGCTTTGCAGACCACAGCGTATGGTGACCGCTCCGGTGTAGGGAGAAAGACAAGAGATGATATGTAAGTGAATGCATATGGTGTTGTTCCAATAAAACTGTACAAAACTAGGCTGTGACAGGATTTACCTTACAAGTGGAAGTTTGCTAACCCCAGCTTTGAGGAAAGAAAGCTTTCTTCCTGCTTCCATCTTAACCCTGCCTATGGGATTTTTGCCTCCTGCTCACAGCCCTCCCCTCCCATTTCTTGTTCTCTAGCACACCTCTGAGGGCACTTAACTGACTTGTAAGGAAAGCTAACAGGGGGAGAGAAATTAAATGAGTTTTTCTACCCACATATTATATATTGAAATGGGTTTTGGTGGGTTCCTACAGAAACAGGAGAAACTTCTTTCAAGTGAATATACCGAGTCCACCCTGTCTAGGTGGGGAATGACAGTGTGTTTTAAGTATGTGTGCAACAGCTTAGGACAGATAGAATTCATCCTCAGGAAATTCCCTTATCTTCCGAATAAAACTGAGGTATTGGGGCGCCTGGGTGGCTCAGCTGTTAAGCGTCTGCCTTCGGCTCGAGTCATGATCCCGGGGTCCTGGGATCGAGCCGCACATCGGGCTCCCTGCTCAGCGGGGAGCCTGCTTCTCCCTCTCCCACTCCCCCTGCTTGTGTTCCCTCTCTCACTGTGTCTCTCTCTGTCAAATAAATAAATAAAATCTTAAAAAAAATAAAATTGAGGTATTATCTAGAGCCTCTGTGTTACTCTCTCCCAAGATCTAAGGTTAGACTTTGTTGTTTTCATTGGTCCTGGACACACCTCCTCCAGCCCACATACTAGCTGTTTTAGCCTGCATACTCTCCCAGAGAGAAAACTCTTGCCCCAAGAAAACTTGAGAAAACTCCTGCCCCTATACCCGTCTACTGGAGCCAGAGAGATCTGTCCATGTACACCTGGAACCTGGCCAGCCGATTCCAGCAGGCCATCGAGCGTTTGCCCAAAGCTCTGGAGGCAACGTGTGTTCACTGCAGTTTTCCAAGAAGGGAGAACTAATAGTTTGCAGGGACCTAAACTTTTGGAAACTATGAATATGTATAATGTATGTGATGTGCTTTATCTCTGACCTCTGGTATGATACGTTCAACAACTCTCACCATGTTCCCTGGCCACTGAACGTGGCAAAAAGCCAAAGAGATGAGAGACCTAATAGCAAAGAGGCCAAATGCGAGGATCTGGAAACACTTGTGAATGGCCCACTTTGTCTCTCCAGCTATTTTCCAAAACCAAACGTGATTTTAAAAAATACATGCTCCTTGGGGGCACCCAGCTGGCTCAGTTGGTGGAGCATAAAACTCTTAATCTCAGGGTCATGAATTCAAGCCTCACGTTGGGTGTGGAGCCTACTTAAAATAATTTTAAAAAAGACGTGCTCCTATTTTCCTATTAGTGCTAAGAACTGACTATATTTCCATCGATACCAGGACATTCTTTTGTTGCTGTTATGTCACTTTTCTTCCCAACATCTTTCCTTTGTAGCCTCTCATTTAATCATTGTGCTAAGTTTCAAGTTTGAAGATAAAGGAAAGTAGGTGGTGACAGGACAAACATGAAGTGGAAAAAAGAATTTTATTTCCTGTTCAAATGGGATAATTCAACCCTAACCCTAGAGAAGCTGAGCAATTGAATCAATGCCACAGAGTAAGGTCTGGTGGTGACACTTTTCCCCCATAGGATTCCTTCTTGCTTCTATTATAGTCTATCAGAGATCCTCTCTGCTGCCCTATGAGCAATGCTTGCTCTGGCATCTCCGTGGCATAAGGGCAGACGCCCACATTGGCCCTGATAAATAAACCCATAAAGGGCCAGGGTCAATGTGACCTCTTTTGTCCCATTGTGAAATCTGAGCTGGCTCTGCAGGGCAGTGGAGAGATGAGAGTTTCCCTATTAATACACATATCTACGTGCCAAGTCTTGGACACAAAAGCTAAGAATGTGGCACGGGGGAGGAGGTGGGAAAAGTGATAGCAGTCTGGACCTGGAGTCCTCTCCCTTTGTTCGGGTCCCGAGAAACATATTAAATTCCTGCGTTGAGGGTGAGACAAACACGAGACTTCTCCATGTGCTTAAGAACAAATGTGTGTGCCATTACAAGTGTGTCAGTGTGCGATGATACGCAGAAATGTATGTGAGCGTGTCGACGCCCTGTGAACCCACCGGTATGTATGTGTCCGAGTGTGTTTGGAATTTAGTCATATGAACATGGCGCTCTGCGTGTGTGGGTTAAACCCCTTCCATCTCTCTAATACTCACGTCAGCAGCCTTCTTCTCTGCCAGCTCCAGTTTCTCCTGGGCATCCTTCAGAGCTTCAGAATACTTGTCCAGCTCATCCTCCGTCCCTTTCAGCTTCTTCTGCATGGCTGCCAGCTCATCTTCCAGCTACCAGAGCCCCAAGGGGCACACAAGACATACACACAATGGTGCTGGCTCAGACCCTGGGCTCCCAAGCCCTGACCGACCTGAGCCCAGCCTCGATGTTAATCAGACCCTGGGCTCCCGAGCCCGACCGACCTCTGAGCCCAGCCTCGATGTTAACCATTCCTGAAGAGACATACTTTCTCCCCAGCCACTTCCAGCCAACCGCCCCAGGAGTTAGGCCGTGATGTGTGACCCTGGGATCTCTGACCCTAAGATGACCAAGCCATGCTGGATTTTCATCTAAGACCCTGGGATGGGAAATACCCTAGGGAGTGGATGCCTGGAACTCCAGTTAAGGCTGGCTCAGTCAGTAGAGCATGTGACTCTTGATGTCAGGGTTGTAAGTTCGAGCCCCACGTTGGATGTAGAGATTACTTAAAAATACAATCTTAAAAAAAAATTTAAGGGAAAAGAGATGCTACCTGCCAAGTTCCCACCTTTTCCTCTAGAACTCTGGTCCTCCCAAAACATGACCCACCCCCGTTTAGATCCAGCAGATACACCATGGCTCAGAGGAGGCTACTGGTTTTCCCAAGGTCATGCAGGCAGCCTGAGGCAAATACCCTAGATGTCCTCTGTCTATCCAGTGCGGCTAGAAAGAAGAGGGTCCCTCCCACCCAACGAACAAGCTGGTACTGGCGGTCACTGCCTTTGCCATGAGAACTCTCCTCCATCTCACAGTCTTGCTCACCAGCAGGTAAGAGAAACCGATGCCGGCACCTACCTGCTTGCTCCTCTCTTCTGCCTGCTTCTGCTCAGCTTCGGCTTGCTCTGCTCGGTCCAGGGCATTCTCCTTGTCCAACTTCAGCATCTGCATCTTTTTCTTGATGGCCTCCATCATGAGCAGTGGCTGTTGCTGAGCCGACCTGTGAACACTGGAGAAGTGGAGGCTAGGGCAGGAGAGGAGGGGCTGCTGCCTGAATGACTAGGAGTCCCCTAGACTTAAGCCTATATCTCTGCTCATGGCTCCACCTCTTGCTCCTAATACGGTCTTTCCAGCTCCTTCCATCTCATTATTGTTCTCCCTGGGGGAGCACAGGGTGAGACACTCTGATGGACTGACATCACCAGCAAAGAAAAATTAGGGAACAGCTGAGGCTGATTTTAGACAATGGAAAGTGGGGGAGGGTAGAGGTTCTCCCTGACCCTGAAACTTTCCACTCTCGGGGCAGCTCTGTGGGTGTTTTAAAAGAGCAAGGCAAGGGGAGGGGGAGAACACTGAAATAGAGAAGGGTACTTTGGCAACTCCAGATAGGTGGTTCTCACCCAGAGCGTCCTAGTTACCCTTGTTTTTCCCCATTGCCCTCACCCCGCCTGTGTTGGATGCTGGTCAGATTCCACTGGTTGAGTTTTACCTTTTGATTCCCAGTATTCAGGGAGCTTGAGCAACAGTGAAGAGGGAGGTCACTCATGATCCTTGACAATTCCCCCAGATCCCCCGATCGAATTACTGTGCTATTTCAAGAGTCTCTAATTGGCAGGGAGACATCATTCCTCCCCGTTTAGAGCCACAGGGATGGAGTAAGCGGAGAGGGTTGGTATCTGGAAGGCCCTCCCAGAACTTTAAGTGGGGTCGGGGAGAGAAGCAGGGGAGGGTCAGAGTAATCTGGGTAGGATCATACCTTCTGTTTGCCCACAGTGATCTTTAAGTAGAACTTTCATGCCCACACCACCCAAGCTCTGCACCACTGTCCACTGTTCTTGCTCTCTGCTCCCTCCTTATCCTCACCCAACCTACTGCCACACATGCATCGCACACATCTTCGTTACCATCTCTGTTCTCCCTGGCTTCCTTCCAGGCCATGACATTCCTCCACTCAGAGCCTGTTACTGGCAGGTGGTGGTTGATCGCAGTGCGCCAGCACCATACAACCTGAGAACATGCCAGGGACAGGTGGGCACTGCTGAAGGTGACCAGCGCTATCAGAGAAGAATTCAGAGAGCTCTAATTAGTCATTACGTCAAGGATAGATAGCTCCTGTGGTACTAAGCCCCAGCAGTGGGGTAACTGAGACACCCACCAGGACAGAGGGCAAAACTGGAGTCCACCCTTGAGAGCTTCCAGTCACTAGAGGTAGATGGGCAGAGAGACCATCAGTTGACCCTTGAAGGAAAGCAGAGAAACCAAAGACCCTCACTGCAGGACAAGTGAACAAGGAGGTCCCGGGGACAGGAGTCAGTAGTTAATAAGGGTGGGGGGAGTGTTGATAAGGCGGGAAAAAAGTACAAGGACAGAAGATCAGAGATACATCCCTTCTAGTATAAGGGAAAGATACAGGGAGATATGATACTCAAATTCCAGCTCTCCCGCTCCCACGCTAGCTCTCCAGCTTAAGACTGAAATCCACGAAGGTTGCCACCACTGCTTTTCCAAAGGGGTCCTGGAGAGAAGGGTTTCAGTAAAGGAGCCCCAGAGCCCCAGAGCCCCAGAGTTGATGCCAAATCGCCCACTGCTGTAAGAATATGTTCGATATTTAGTTGGTTCCTAATTCAACAACCCAATATCAAACATATCACACAGAAGCAGGCAGGAGAGCCTCGGTGGTCATCTGCCTTCCTCCCCTCCAGCCACCAAGCATGGCTAGATGGCAAGCCATATCCTTGGGGAAGGACAGTGACCCCTGCTCTTCACCTCCCATGACGGCGCCGTTCGTGCTGTCCGTGTATTAGCTTCTCTCCTACCAGCGCCTGGCCTTTGCTGGATCACATTCGGCTGAACCAGGAAGCATATCTGGCAGGGCTCCACATCCGGACACCTATCCTTTCCAAGGGCTCCCACACAGAGCTTCTCCCCTGATGTCACAACCACAGTGCTGAGAGCCAGCCCGGCCACCTGCTCTTCTCAACCTCCTTCCCATGCCCTGAGGCTTTCCGGGGGTGGGGGACAGGGGGTTTGCACATCCTGCTTTACCTTTCTAACAGAACTCCTAACCTTCCAGATCACCCCCAGCAGATCGCTGAGAGCCTTTCAGCTGACACCCTCCTGGACTCCTCCTGCCCTTAAGTATTACAGAGAAGTAGCCATGAGAAACTTCCAGAGTGCTTGGCTGCTTCCTCCCATCATCTTGTTCCTTCTCACCTTCTCCCCATGTCTTCCAGGCATCCTTAAAGTCACCCTTGGTTGTCTTCTGGAGCCCCTCTGCCAGGAAGCAGCCTGCAGTCCTTACGGCTCTTCTCTTCTGGGGCTTTTTACACTGAGAACTCCTGGCCTGGCTTCTCTAAGGGTCTTCCCTCACAGGGGTCCAGCCTGGTTCCTTTCTGGGGGATTTTTCTTCTGAAGAGGATTAGGTCTGTTGAATGTCATGTGGCAGGCAGATGCTTCTCTCCACTGTGGCAGAAAAGAGCCCAAGTTATAGCCTCACCGGGCGGGTAGGGGGCTTGGGTACAAGTGCAGGGGTGGGAGGAGGATGCTCGGCTTCAGCCCCAGGCTTGTTCCATGTGTCCTTGTTCCCATTAGTCTGGATTCCCGCCCCCCTGCAACACATATACCAACCCCACAGTGCCCTTGATCTAGATCAATAGTTTGTCCAAAGCCCTAGTCAGTTCCTGTTGTGTGGCCCCTGTCTTCCAGGGGAAGGCTGACAAAAGGGCGTCCAAGCCCCAAGGGCTGTTGTCTTATGTCCTTGCTACTTCATGGCTCCTACTGGGGGTGTGTGTGTAAGTTTTGCTTTTGTGACCATCTTTCTTACCCTTATCCCCCACACTTAGTTCCCTTCTCTGGGAACCTTGACTACCCTGGCAAACCAGAGGCTGGGAAATGACGAGCAGGAGTTGAAAGGATGAGGCAGAGACTGGGAATATTATTGATGTACAAGAGGAGAGGCTTTCTTAGAAGCAGACCTTGACTTCAGGGCATAACTAGGCAGAAACATCAATGGCATCTTATAAACGCTTTCTAGCTCTGCTGGAATGCCTTCCGTGTAGCCATTTCAAACAAGGCTGAGCCCCTCTGAGCCAGAGGAGATGGGTAGGGCAGCACCATAGAGGAAGAAGGGGATGGATGGGTATGATGGGCTGAAACACTCAGCTGATGTGATGAGAGCAGACAGAGCAGGCAGAGGGGATCAGACGAGATGGGCTCCCGAGGGGCCAGCCTGCCAATACGGGAACCAGCCTGGCACTGACAAGCCCTGGGGAGAGAGGCCAAGGTCAGGGATCAAGGCAGAGGGGGTGGGGTGTCCTGTGGGTCCCAGTGAACAGAGGAAAGAGGAATGAAGAAGTTGCTGAAGGAGTGTGGTGGTGGGTGGGAGCAGCCAGGTAACGGAGGGGAAATAAAGAGGGAAAGAAGTATCCTAGGGCAGGAAAATATCATTATGGTATTGGACATTATGTGCCACCTTTCTGCAGAGTGCTTTATTTAATCCCCAGTGAGGGGAGGCATCATCTCCATTTTATAAATAAGGAACTGTGACCCGGAAAGTTAAGGCAGCTCGCCCCAAGCCACTCACGCAGTAAGTGACAGAGGCAGGATTCAAACCCAAATCTGCTGTTTCTCTGGAGGCCAGGCTCTCCTGGGCAGTGGGAGCAGCAGAGCTGGTTGGGACGTGGCCGCAGGTGGATGACAGACGTGGAGAGAGGGGGCCGGGGGGAGGGACAGGCCGAATGAGAGACCCAGCTTCAGGCTGGGGGTCAGACCCAGGCCACGTGCACCTGCTTCTGTCCCTTATAACACGGTCACCACCCCTTCCTTCCTTCCTTCCTTCCTTCCTTCCTTCCTTCCTTCCTTCCTTCCT
>NW_022589821.1:576155-584097 GCF_004348235.1 Phoca vitulina | reverse complement strand
CCTTCCTTCCTTCCTTCCTTCCTTCCTTCCTTCCTTCCTTCCTTCCTCCCTCCCTCCCTCCCTCCCTCCCTCCCTCCCTCCCTCCCTCCCTTCCTCCCCCCTCCCTCCCTTCCTTCCTTCCTTCCTTCCTCTCTTTCTACAGAGTAGAGGGGAGGGGGAGGGGCAGAAGGAGAGAATTCTGAGCAGACTCCCTGCTGAGGACACGGGGCTGGATCTCACAACCCTGAGATCATAACCTGAGCTGAAATCAGGAGTCCGACACTCAACTGACTGAGCCACCCAGGTGCCCCTCACCTTCCTTCCGTGCCCACGCCTGCCTCCCCCAACCAGCCCATGAGCCCCATGTCTTGTTGGGTGCAGGAACCTGTGAGTCATTGACTAAAGACTCTTGGGAAGTGGGGCTGATGGAAGCTGGACAATGAATGGATGCACAGGGCAGAAAGGCAGGCGTGGGATGGAGTGATATCTCGGCTGCATAGGGGGTGGCCGGGGGTTGGTGAGGGGCCTGAGAAGGGCCTGGGTCACAGGGAAATCTGAGAGGGGAAAGGGAGGATACCTGCTGTTCCTCAAGCACTAGGCCTGCTCTCTACACACCTTATCTTATTGAATTCTCATAATGATCCTGTGAGATGGGTATTATTTTCCCCACTTTCAGAGAAGTAACTTACACAAGGTGACAACAATTAAGGGATGAAACAGGACTTTGAACCCACACCTGACTCCAAAACCCATACCCTTCTCTATACCTGCTGCTGCTTTGTGTCCATCAGTGGGATGTGGAGGGAGAAAAGGAGAGGGCTCTGACATCAGAGGAACGCACACTGGAGGGTGGGGCCAGACTCGGGGTGGGGGTGGGGGAGGGGAGATGTGAGCTGTGCAGTGCACCGACCGCCTGGAGTGGGGGGCTGGGCACGATCAGTGTGGAGAGGACGCGTGGCCAATGAGGATACAGACAGCAGGGGAAGAAACCGGGAAGTCAGCCTGGTGGCGTCCCCGCACCGCACCCGTTCCTGGCTCCACAACAGGGATCTCTCGGGCTTGGGGTCTCATTTTATGGAAAGTGGATCTTCGTAAGTAAGCTTCTCTGTGGACTATAGACATATGTGATCAATCAGCACTTTTTAGAATTCTTCAGAATCTGAATGCCTTTAGATTTAACATGCTCTTAACAGTTCCCCATAAATCTCAGTGCTCCTCACTCCCTTAGACCCGCTATCTCACCTGCCTTCCCTCCGTGGCACTTCAGTTTGGAACCCTGTCAATTTGCAGGGGTGGGAGGGGTACGAATTCGGGTCCAGAGAAGAGAGACCTGTCCTGGGTCTCATAACTGGCCGACCCAAACCCTGAACTCCAGGCCTCCTGACACCCAAGCACATGGTTCCTGTGGCTGAACAGCCACACTCAGAGCTATTCAGAAAAGACCAGAGGAAGTGAGATCTAAGAGGTGGTGAGTAAAACCCAGGAAGCTGTTTTAAGATTATGGCTATGAATAAACACTGTTCAAAGAAGTCAAGATTTAGGACTGAAGAATGAGCCATATGTCTACATTTGAGCCTTTAAGAGCCATCTTTGTTTGTTTCAGATTCCATCAGAGTCTCTCCACATAAAAAGCTTTGCCCATCTGATTTAGTTCCTGCTGGTACTGCCGATGCTCCTTTTCCAACAGCTGGTGCAGGGCTGCTTGACGGACCTGGTGGGGAGGACAGAACAGAGTATGAGGTTTGCCTTCTGCTTGCCCTCGTTCTCGTTCTCCCCCTGGTGGCTTTCCAGCTGTGTCCTCTCAGATTTGGACTTAGCTGTGACAGAAAGCTAGGCAGAAGCATAGAGGCTGCATCTGCAGGGGTGGGAGGGGGATGCCGCCCCATTTTTTTCTCCATGGATGAAGCCCTATGTTCAGCAAATAATTGCTGAGAGCACCATGAACCATGAGCTCTGCTGGGCCCCCCGGGATACAAAGATGATGACATGCCGGGAAGTGGGAGTCCTGGGAGAGAGGGGCTGGGGCTGGACACTGAGATGAGGGGATCAAGGACTAGTCTGCACTCTGGGACTCGAGAATATGCCACCTGCAGCTGAACACAAAGAGCCATTTAATGAAAAAAGCTTCTGCTCTGGGGCGCCTGGGTGGCCCAGTCGGTTAAGCGTCTGCCTTCAGCTCAGGTCATGATCCCGGGGTCCTGGGATCGAGCCCCGCATCGGGCTCCCTGCTCTGCGGGAAGCCTGCTTCTCCCTCTCCCACTCCCCCTGCTTGTGCTCTCTCTGACAAATAAATAAATAAAAAATCTTAAAAAAAAAAATAAAAAGCTTCTGCTCTGGTATAATGCAGAGAAGGTGGGCAAGTAATGGCAGCAACTAAGTTTGGGAATCCAGTGGGCTTCAGCACAGGATAGTAGTGGATGAGGCTTCAGGTCACCCTTGCTAGAACTCACCATCAGTAGCTGCTTACGGGCCAGTGCCAACTCCTGTCCCATGGTGTCCTGCATCCTTAGGGCAGCATACAGGTTTCTCCTCTGGCTTAGTGTCGTCTGCCACAGAGAGCGAGCGCGTGAATTTCGCCACCTGCCCCAGGTACACAGGTAGGAGCTGGACGGGTCAGTTAGGAATGGAGACCCAAACCCCATCGGAGAGGCCCAGAACCTCATGCCAATGTCAGAAGATGGCAAACTCCCTGAAAGGGTAACTAGAACCAGCTTAGAACCTAGGATATGTTGAATATGCAGGCCCTTTAATCATCATAATAGCCATGTGTCATAGATACCAGTTTCTGCATTGTACCACAAGGAAACAAAGTGCAGCTGAGTTGCCCAAGGTCACTTAATGGCAGACGCGGGTATCAAATCCAGTCTAAGAATTAATACTTTCTGTTATACCATGATTCTCAACCTTAGCTAGACATATTCTGGAACCATTTGCTAGGTTTTGTTTTGTTTTTTAGACTTTTTTAAAAAAATTTTTTAAAAAGATTATTTATTTATTTATTTGACAGAGACAGAGAGAGCACAAGCAGGGGGAGTGGCAGGCAGAGGGAAAGGGAGAAGCAGGCTTCCCGCCGAGCAGGCAGCCCGATGCCGGACTCGATCCCAGGGCCCTGGGATCATGACCTGAGCCGAAGGCAGATGCTCAACCGACTGAGCCACCCAGGCGCCCCTAGACTTTATTTTTTAAGCAATCTTTACACCCAGCGTGGGGCTCAAACCCACAACCCTGAGATCAAGAGGTGCACGCTCCACCAACTGAGCCAGCCAGGCACCCCAAGGTTGCTTTTTTTTTTTTTTTAAAGACTTTATTTTAGAGAGAGAGAGGAGGGGGAGGAACAGAGGGAGAGGGAGAAGCAGACTCTAAGCAGACTCCAGCACAGAGCCCGATTTGGGACTTGATCCCAGGTCCAGGAGATCATGACCAGAGCCGAAATCAAAAGTCAGCCACTCAATCGACTGAGCCACCTAGGTGCCCCTAACACATTAAGAGGAATCTGCATTTCTTTCTCTCACACACACACAGGTAAGCCCTGTTGAAACTTAAAGCATTTTATTTTTTATTTTTTTTAGGGGGAGAGGGGCAGAGGGAGCAGGAGAGAGAGAATCTTAAGCAGACTCCACACTGAGTGCGCCTGATGCAGGGCTCGCTCCATCGCACTGACGTGGTTTTGGAATGTTGGTGAGGTCTGGAGCCAACGGCCAAGAAAGAATTCTTGAGACGTCTTTGGTGCAAAGTGGTGGTTTTATTAAAGCTCGGGGACAGGACCCGTGGGCAGAAAGGGCTGCTGCCCTGTTGTGAGGAGTGACTGATTATATACTTGGGAGTTGGGGGAGGTAAGAAAAAGGGAGGTTTTCAAAAGAACTTTCCTATGCTAAAGAGGACCTACAGATAGAGAGGCCTTGCCATTGCCAAGTTAAGGTTGTTTTTCCCTCTAGCAAGGCATTAAGGTTAAGACAGTTGGGAGTTTCCCTCTGGAAGTTAGGTTATTATTATTATTATTTTTTAAAGATTTTATTTATTTATTTGACAGAGAGAGAGCACAAGCAGGGGGAGCGGCAGGCAGAGGGAGAAGCAGGCTTCCCGCGGAGTAGGGAGCCTGATGCGGGCTCGATCCCAGGACCCTGGGATCATGACCTGAGCCAAAGGCAGATGCTTAACGGCTGAGCCACCCAGGCGCCCCTAGGAAATTAGGTTATTGATAAGAATGCTTTTTGCTTGTAAATCACTAAGGCATTTATAAACTGAGGGAGACTCCTGTTCTACAGGACTGTGATCTCTGTAAGTTAACCATTTGTGTTTCCTTCCCTTAGCTTCAGAGGAATGTCGCACAGATCCCACCTGGGAGGGTACTTTGACCTCAGCTTACCTTCTGCTCCCTCATCATCACGACCCGAGATCTCAACCTGAGCCAAAACCAAGAGTCCAATACTTAACCAACTGAGCCACCCAGGTGGCCCTTAAAGATTTTTTTTAAGTAATCTCTACACCCAACGTGGGGTCAAACGCACAATCTCAAGATCAAGAGTTACATGTTTCACTGACTGAGCCTGCCAGGTGCCCCCCGCCCTGTTGAAATTAAAAAAAAAAAAAAAAAAAGTATTTTTTTACAGATGATAGAAAATTTAACCCATATAGAAATACACTAAATGAGAGCTGCAGTTGCTCTCTCCAAGTTCCTGTCTCCCTGCGCATACTGCCTGGATGGCCTCCCCAAATCATGACCCAGCTGCAGCCACAAAGGAGCTGAGCCCAGCAGGGGGTGCCACGCGAGGCCCGGTGGGCAAGAGGCTACAGCAGGAGCTGATGACCCTCCTGAGGTCTGAGGACAAAGGAATTCTGCCTTGCCTCAGTCAGACCTTTCCAAACGGGTGGGGACCACCATGGAGGAGCTGACGAAGTAGATGAAGACGTGAGGTAGAAGTTCTCTCGAGTTCCCCAGTGCTTCCTCTTACAATGCACCCACGGTGAAGTTCCTCACACCCTGCTACCACCCCAGCGTGGACACCCAGGGGAACATCTGCCTGGACATCCTGAAGGACAAGGGGTCTGCCCTGGGTGATGTCAGGACCATCCCGCTGTCCGCCAAGAGCCTGCTAGGAGAAACCAACATTGATAAGCCCTTTGGTTATCGAGCTCTAGAAAAACCCATAGCCTTTAAGATGTATTGTAAGAAACCTACTCAAAGAAGGTCTCCAGCCAAAAACCTTGTGTAGCTTCTCTCCTTGTGTTGTCTTTTTATTTCTTCCTTAGATGTTCTGTCCTTCCCTTCATTTCTGTCTAGCATTTTGTTTCTTAATTTGTGGTATCATTTTTTTTGTTTGTTTTTCATTTTTTATTTTTATTTATTTTTAAAGATTTTATTTATTTGACAGAGAGAGACACAGCAAGAGAGGGAACACAAGCAGGGGGAGTGGGAGAGGGAGAAGCAGGCTTCCCGCGGAGCAGGGAGCCTGATGCGGGGCTCGATCCCAGGACCCTGGGATCATGACCTGAGCCGAAGGCAGACGCTTAACGACTGAGCCACCCAGGCGCCCCGCAGTTTCTGTTTTTTAAATTAAGTATCTGGTTGAACCCTTGTGATAAATCTATTCAATAAATACACTGGGTTTAAAAAAAAAAGGGGCACCTGGCTGGCTCAGTTGGTGAGCACGTGACTCTTGATCTTGGTTGGGGTTGTGAGTTCAAGCCCCATGCTGGGTGTAGAGATTACTCAAAAATCTTTGGGGTGCCGGGGCGCCTGGGTGGCTCATTTGGTTAAGCGACTGCCTTTGGCTCAGGTCATGATCCTGGAGTCCCTGGATCGAGTCCCACATCGGGCTCCCTGCTCGGCGAGGAGTCTGCTTCTCCCTCTGACCCTCCCCCCTCTCATGTGCTCTCTCTCATTCTCTCTCTCAAATAAATAAAATCTTTAAAAAAAAAAAATCTTTGGGGTGCCTGTGTGGCTCAGTCGATTAAGTGTCTGACTCCTGAATTCAGCTCAGGTCCTGATCTCAGGGTTGTGAGACTGAGCCCCGCGTGGGGCCCTATGCTGGGCGTGGAGCCTGCTGGTAATTCTTTCTCTCCCTCTGCTCCTCCCTCTTCCTTCCTCAAATAAATAAAATGTTAACAAAAATAAAAAACTAAAATCTTAAAAAATATATACTAAAAGTGAAAACTTTGTTCTTCAACCCCAGTTCTCAACGAAGTTATTGTTTCCCGTGTATATTTCCAGAAAATTTTTCTATCATATACCGGCAAGTATTTTTTTTTTTTTTTACCATGAACTCGTATGCTTATATAAGTAGTATCACTTAACAATTTGGACTTTTCCTATCAGCACATAGAGATTTTCTCCATTCTGTGTAAAGGCTTCCTAGTATTTTTGTATCATAATTTAACCAGCTAGACAGTTTATACTTTTTAAATTTTTTTTTTTTTTTTTAAGTAATCTCTAACCCAACATTGAGCCTGAACTCACAACCCTGAGATCAAGAGTTGCATGCTTCACCAACTGAGTATATGTATGTAAGGTAAACTAGACGTACAGTTGCCAGTTCCAAGGATGTGTGAATTTTGAGATCTTAAGTTTTGATAGATTTTATCAAATTGTCTTTGTAAAAAGGCTGCATCCATCTGGACTCCCACTAAAATTATATGCAGTTGCTCCCTCACATCCTTGCTGGCTCTCGGTATAACCACCTGCGAAACCTTTAAGAACAGCCTTATCCTACCTGATCCCAGACCACCGTAGTCAGAATCTTCTGGGTTAAGACCCGAGCACATGTGTTTTAAAAAGCTCCCAGGTGAGTAATGTATAGTGATTAACGTAACATAAAAAAAAAAAAACTCCCAGGTGAAGGAGAGACATACAGCCTCATCTTCTCATTCACTCACTCAAAAAATACTTACTGCATACCGATCACATGATTAATACAACAAATACTTGCATTCTACTTAAAAAATAAAAGAACAAAAACTTGATCTGATTTTCCTTCAAACAGGAAGAGAGAGACAATAAAAGCACTGTGTGGGTAGCACGACCTAGTGGGCACTGGGAGGCTGTCCCTGAAAAGGGCCGCTTCCTGCCCCCGCACACCCGTTTCCTTCCCGAGGAGCCCAGGACAAGGATGAAGTGTATCTGAGTGGTGGCTGGGGGGGAGGGGGGAGGAGGACACGCGGGTGACAAGGTCAAGCTGAGGGGTAAGGGAAGGGATAGAAGCAGAAATTACCTGTCAACCATCTTCTTAAATCCCAGGACCCTTGGAAAACTCTGCAAGAAAAGCAAGTTGCTCGTCTGCCTTGACGTCCAGCACCCCATGCCCAGCACCTTTCCCGTGGGCCTCTCTTCTTGACAGTTAATGGCACTTCCTAGGGGAAGTGAGGGCAAGAGCGCTACTCCTTTCAGAGCGGACCAAAGAAAACATGCTGGTAGGAGCTGCAAGCAGTTACATCATGGGCCCCTCAGGAAACGGTCTGCTTCTGGCCAACCCAGCCCCCTTCCAGCTCTGCACACCTCTTCAACTTTTGTCGTCTTTTCCACAGACATGTCCACAAGCTGGCGGGATGCGGGCTCAGGAGAAGCAGGCTCTCCCTTCTGTCCAGTCGGTCACCCAGGATTCAGTAGTCATAGCAACACATTCACCTCCAACAACAACCCCGGACCTAGAACTTGATTGGTCACCTGGCCTGTTGCCCTGGAGACCTGAAGCGAATCCTGGTTCTCCTGCCTTCTATTAGTGACACAGGCAATTCTAGGAGCAAGGACCACAGTCCCAATTTTAGGGTTTCTTCTGTGGGGTCTCTGTATGATCGTAGGTCCAAAGAACATATCCTACGCCTGTTTCATTAAAAGGCAACTGCAGGGCGCCTGGGTGGCTCAGTTGGTTAAGCGACTGCCTTCGGCTCAGGTCATGATCCTGGAGTCCCGGGATCGAGTCCCGCATCGGGCTCCCTGCTCAGCGGGGAGTCTGCTTCTCCCTCTGAC